>NW_020225555.1:0-5406 GCF_003070985.1 Temnothorax curvispinosus
TAATTTTTTAGTGACAATGTCCGAATAATTTGCGTTAGTATTTCTGTAAAAAAAAATATGACGATTATATTACAGTATATCTGACGATTTTAACATAATTATACAGGTAGGGTGTCTAAATTGTTATCGTTCCATCCAAATGTAGCTTTTATACTATTCGGATAGTATCGATATTTTATGCTGGTTAGAAACAAGTAAAAAGTATTTTAAGACACTTGTATCGTTTCCAGAATATAAAAACTTGTGTTTAGATTACAGATATACGTTTTAAGTATTGGCGTATTTATTTCGTTGCAAATGTATCATTATGAAATGATGGTCGGTAGTAAATGAGAGATATGTGAATTAAAAATATGTACATTACCTAACCCTTCATCTGATTTTTTAATTTTAGTAGTGACAACGTCCGAATAATTTTGCGTTAGTATTCCTGTGTAAAAAAATATGACGATTATACGATTATATTACAATATATCTGAAAAATGTTAGAAAATGAAACAATTGTTTAAACTTTAAAGGTATCCTGTATATCATAGTATCTATTTGCTTTGCCTGTATGGAATGTTAATAACGCGTAAGATAATATGATCATTAAAGTAATATTTCTTAAATATATATTTCATATTTAATTTTATTTCATAAATACTATCACATTTATTCCTATGAATCGTTTTCATTACGCTATTATGATTTTAACATAATTATAGAGGTATAATAGGTTGTGTAAATTATTACCGTTCCATCCAAATGTAGCTTTTATAGTATTATTTATTGTATCGATACCTTAAGCTGTTTATACAAAAGTAAAAAGTAATTTAAGACGAGAGTAAGATATAGAGATAGAAAACGAAGAAAGAAGGAAAAGAGAAGGAACAATATAGAGAAAGGTATTATATATTATAAAAATATTTATTATATTGCAAACATATTTAAATTTATATATTAGTTAACTTCTTTATATACACTACCTCTCATTAATTTCAATATACAACAGATTCGTTGATTTCTCTGTAATGGATGAACATCATGATACGTGTTTTGCACAGAAATGAATTCACTTGCAGTTATAAACATTTCACTTGCATGCGTGGCATTTTTATATAAATAATATATAAAAATGCAATGCATGTGCAAGTGTTTATAACAGCAAATGTATTCATTTCTGTACAAAACATATGTATCATGTTCATCATGTCTTTTACAGAGAAATTAACAAATATAGGGGTATATTGAAATTAATGAGCGGTAGTGTATATAAAGTAGTTAATTAATATATAAATTTAAATATATTAGTTAAGAGATGGAGAGATGGGAGGAAGAAAGGGCAAGGAGAAGTGAAAGAGGAAGGAAAATGGGGGATAAAAAAAAAGATAAAGCAATGGAAACGAAGGTAAGAGAGCTAGAAAAATGGAGAGAGTTAAAAGAGAGAGACAGAAGGAGGAACAATGTAGTAGTGAAAGGGGTGTAGGTAGAGGAGGGAAGGCAAAAGAAAGCGGTAGAAAAGCTATGGCTAGAGATGGGGAAGGAGGGAGGAATAAAGGAGGTAAAAGAGATGGGAAGAAAGAGGGGGAAAGAGAAGATGGTTTTAGTTAGGTTAAAAGATAGAGTAAGAAAAAAAGAGGTAATGCAGAAGAAGAATGTGTTGAAAGGGAGGATGGAAAGAATAAAGAATGACATGACCTTGAAGGAAAACATCAAAGAAAAATGCAATGGAGCCTGAAGAGGATAGTTAAGAAGGAGAGAAGGAATAGAAGGAGAGATTGGGTAAAGTACGGAAAGTTTTGGATAGAGGGGAAAAGGTGGAGTTGGGAATAGAAAAAAAAAATCCTGATAGATGGAAGGGGAAATGAGAGAAAGAAGCATAAAAAAGGAGGTGGGAGAAAGAGGAACAGAGGAGAAGGAAAAGAGTAGAAGAGAGGGAGACGGAAAAATGAAATCGAAAGAGAGTGAGGGAGGAAAAACGATGGGAGAGGAGGGTGGAGAGAAGAGGGAGGAGAGGGAGAATAGGGAGGAAGAGAGTGTGGTGAGGCTGAGGGGAAGGGGGAAAAGAGTCAGAGAAAGTAGAGTGTGGAAAGTAAAAAGCAGTGAAAGAGAGAAAAAAGAGGGGGAGGTGGAAGAAAGGAATGCAGGAGGGAGGAGGAAGAGAAGGAACAGAAAGGAAACCCAAAGATAGGCTTTTGGGATGTAGCGGGAGTGAAGGGAAAACAGGAAGAGTTTTAGGAAAGAATAAAAAAGTGGGATTTCGTGGGGTTAGTGGAAACATGGCTGAAATAGGAGGAACGGGAGAAGATGAAGAATAACGTGCCAAAGGAATTCAACTGGAAGATACAGGGTGTAAAGAAAGAAAGAGTTGGAAGAAGGAGAAGAGCAATAGGTGGGATAATGATGGGAGTCAGAAAGAGGTTAGAAGGGGAAGAAGAATGGATAAAAGAGGAGGGTTTAATGATTAGAAAAGTAAGATGGAAGAAGGAGAAATGGAGATTGGCAATAGTTTACGTAAGCGGCAACTTATGATAATGTGTAAAATAAAATCGGTGAAAGAGGAGAAAGGGAGAGAGGAGAGATGGATAGTGGGAGCGATTTCAATGCGAGAACAGGGGAGAAAGGAGCGCTGGAGATGGAGAAGAGAGAGTTGAAAAAAATCGAAAGATAAAATAATAAATAGACAGGGAGAAGGGCTAATTAGATGGGTTGAAAAAGAAGGGTGGGGAATTATGAATGGAGCAAAGGAGGGAGATGAGAAGGAAGGGTGAATTTACAGGAAAAAGAGGGGAAACAGTGATCAATTACGCGAAAGAAGATAGGAAGGTTTGGGAAAGAGTGACAAGATTGGAGGTGGGGTGTGAGGTAGATTTGGATCACCAATCAGTACCAGTACGGGTGGACAAAGGGGGTGGTGGTTAGAGGAGAGGAACAATAGCGGAGGAAGAGAGGTGGGTGAAAAAGACGGACTGGTCGGAAGAGGCAAGATAGGAGGAGGTAGCCCAGCCAAAACGCCGACGTCTATAGACGTCGAATTGACATCTTATAGATGTCGATTTGACATCTATCGACATCTATAGACGTCGAAAAGACGCTAGCATTCCGGCTGGGAGAAATAGGTAAGGGGGGGGGCAATTGATAAAGAGATCGAAAAGTTGACAAAAAGAATTAACATGAAAGAAAGTATGAGAAGAGTAAAAAGAGGGGCAGAAGGAAAGGGAGGATAGTGGGATGGGGACTGTAGGAAAAAGAGGAAGGAGGTAGAAAAGTTATTGAAAAACTGGAAAAGAGGAAGAAAATATAAAGAAGATTATAAGAGAAGAAAGAAGGAGTATAAGGAAATGTGTGAAAGGAAAATGGAAAAAAAGAGAAATCTGCTGGAACATGTAAGAGAGGCGAGAACAGAGAAGCAGGTTTGGGAAGTAATAAAGAAGGAAAGGAGAAGAAGAGTAGAAATTAATAAGGAGATAACAATAGAGGAGTGGGATGAATACTTAAGGGAGATGATAGAAAGAACGGAATACAAGCGAAGGTTAGGAAAAGGAGAGAAGGAAGAGCAGGGGCGGAAGGGGAAGTAGAGAAAGGAGAGGGGATAGGATGGGAAGAGGTAGAGAGAGTGCTGATAAGGCTGAAAAAAAGTAAAGTGGCGGGAGAGGACGAGATAGGAAATAAATGTATATCCATAAATGTATATCCATAAACTATTATTTTAATTATCATTTCCTTACTTGCCGACATTGTGATATTTTAAGTCTATTAATTATAAATATATAATGAGCGACAAATTTGTTTAAAATTTGAAAATTTCGAAGGAATTGGAGAGAGTGCTGTTATACTACATATTTAACTTTTAGAATATTCTGTATTTATGTTTTTTATTACTGTTAATTAATATTATTGTTAGAATTAAAAAAATCAAAACTTTTATTATTATAGTTGTTCCTATAATACACATAGTACATACATTATGTAAGAGAAAGGGGGAAAAGTGACGAATTGTTAATTTCTCTAAACTAATAACAGATAACGAGTCGATGCTGAACGTTAAAGGCGGTAGATAATAATGAATAATTTACTTGCAGTTTGATTTCAATCTGTTTACAAAAACATATAATAGGGTAACTTCGATATATACGCCACAGCTAAGGGAAACTTAATTTATCGAGTACTATTTACTATGCTTAAGGCAAATGAATTATACTAATAAAAACTTTAGACTGTCTACTACTAGAAACATAAAATATTGATTTTTTGTATTTAATAAAAAAAAACTTAGAAACACTTGCATTTTTGCCATATATCTTGAAGATATATAAGAAGGGTGGATTATATGACATTCATGGGTAAAATATAAGCCTTATAAAAAATTAAAAATAATGTTTATAAATAAGGTAATAAAATCTCATAACAAGTTATAAAATGTGTGTAAGAAGTTTATTAAAATGAAAGAAAGATAAACAAATTATAAAACTAAAAAATTAAAAAAAAAAATAAAAGAACAATAGGTGCATTAAAGATTATTATTGTTATACGATCCAAAAAGAGAAGGAAAAAGAACACAGGAGATTTCGAGTTTTACAAAGTATCCGTACTATGGCCTAAATCCCGCATGCTAACTTGCCGTATATCCTAAACACAGGAGGGATATACAAGATATTAAGGTAAACAAAAAATACAAGAGTTATGCACTTGTATTTTGCTGTATTCCATCATTTACTATCCCTCTACACTTATGTATCATGAAATAACTATTAAACTTTTTACATTCCCTACAGTAATTATTTTACGTAGGTCGTAACACAAGATCGCGCTTCTTACTACGGTGAGAAATCAATTCAAATCACGACAGTTTCGTTAATATTAACAATAAAGAACTGAAATTACAACACAATACTAATATGGCATAAAGGCACATAAAAGAATAATTGCGAGCAAGTAACTTCATTCCTTCTATTTTTTCTGACATCTGCAGCGTAAAACCCCGCGTGGCGTAAAAATACCAGAGACCCTATAATAAAAAATGTTTTGGATGTATCCATATGTAACTTTTTAGTATGTTGTTTATAAGGTTTTAGTATATTTGTTTATAAGGAATAACATAATTATAGTAAATACTTTCACTTTCTTTATAAAATTATAGTATAGCTAAGAATGTATAGAATAAACATATTAGCATTTTTTTATTCCTTGTAATGCAACATTTTTATCAGTTGGTGTAAAGAAAACACATTGTTACTTATTTTCAAGAAAGACATGTGGTTGCATATTCCAAATTACATAATTTTTTTGCCAAACAACAATTTTTTTACACCAATTGATTCATTTTATTATTCTGTACATAAAAGTGTTAAAGGTACAGTTACCAAAAAGTGAACAGTTTATGAGGTATTTTATATTTCGCCAAAATGTGCCAGAATAAAATAT
>NW_020225556.1:0-15582 GCF_003070985.1 Temnothorax curvispinosus
TACCAAGATGGCACCATACTAATTAACCGCTTATGGGCGAACGCGCTGTCTCGTGCGCGCTCGACTAAAATATATATAAACAAATTCGGCAACAATATTACTCATTACCCTGATGATCGACGCTTTCACAAGAGCGAAGCTGGTATATACTTGTGGAGCCTCTCTTTATTTGTGTTTACACATGATACGGAAAATGTAGCCATTGTTTCTATAACAGTTGTAATATATTACAAACAGTGGCTAAATTTTCCGTATCACGTGTAAACACAAATAAAGGTGAAATTTATGCAACAATTTATTAAAATTTCATTCGTGCGCGACACTGACCATGCAAACATTCCTTTTACATTAAAGCCCGTTCAATCAGTAGTGGACGCTCAAAAACTCGCACGCGCGCGCTCGCGCGTTTGTATTTACCATTAATAATTCGATCGGAACGATAAGCTCTTTAGTAAATTGGATGGCAATGGATTATGGCGTGGTATTACGCATTACCGAGCGCTTAAATCATGGATTTCCAAACTTCAAAATTACATGCTCCATTTGATATTTTAAACACCCCGCCCATTAATAAAAATTCGACGAGAAATTAGTCCAGGGTTAATTAATTCGAATCCAGAGTTGTCGCGTTTCGTGCTTCGTCAAATTCATGTTTCGCGAACCTGTCAAAGCAGTTTTTTACTTTTCCCTTCCCTTTTACTACTTGCCTCTCCCTTTCTGTTTTCATATTATTTCGAAATATTGCTACATAAGTTATTAGCAATAAACTTTGTTTTGCTAAAAAATATTTTATTGATATTAAACTAAATTAATTTCCGTAATTTTTAAAACAATTAAAAAATGTTGACGGTATTTGTCGATTATTCGAATAAATAACGTTAATCTTTCGTAAAAAAAAACTCAAACACTGATATCCACCACTTAATCCTTGTTTCCATTAATAAAAAAGTAAATTATTTATTTTCAAATTAATTAAAATAACTGATTCTAAAGTACGAGTTTCGATATATGCTTTCGTCATTTTGTTATATAATACCGCAACCATCGTAATTATTGTAACATTAAAATCATTAAAATCATATTACATAATAAAAGAGCGAGCTAATAAGTAAATAATACAAAAATATAATAAGGAAAGAATTTTATGCTGCATATATTTGTCATCCGTTTAATATAACCGTTTTGTCTTTTTTTTTTAATAGCATTTGTGAATAATTGAACTGAATAACGCTAATACAGAATAATATCATCTTTATTCACGTTTAGCCGCATTTGGCATCAAATATGCGGTGTGAAACGCGAATATTTATCACCAATTGTATAACCATCCAGATTACTGATCCGAGTCTGTACCGCGAGAAGGGACAAAAAAACAGGAGATTGATACTCACATCTGCGACTGAGGCTTCGCATCTGATTTCTTTCTTTTCTTGGTAATGCCGCCAGTAATCGCACTCATTTTGACCCACAACGGGTCTTGCAATTCACACGGGCCAGGCCTGTAACAAAAACGCAATCACAATTAGACAGAAGTACATCATACAGACGTAATACGAAAAGTAAGTGATCTTTAAATGTAGTAGGATATCGTGGAAAGTAAATTCTAGAAACTTTTCCGTCTCTTTATCCGTAAAATCGAGCGACTTATCAAATCAAAAATTATGTAAGTAGCTTGAATTGTGTCACTGAAAATGCCTACAAGAAAGTGAATAAAAGTCTAGTTTCGAAGGGATTCAACCATTGATACCGCCTTTAGCACATCGATAACGTCGAAATAATCATTGCAATAATCACTGTCACAAAGGTGTTGATAAAAAGTAAGAGAGGAATAAAATATATATCACTCTGTCAAAAATATCACCGTACCCCATCCTTTGTCGGGGATACCTCTCAGAAAATTTCATCTTGTCGCGAAGAGGACTCGTCTTCGAATAATCGAGCTCGCGTCGCGTTCGACCAATTTGCTGCACGTGGACGAAAGCCGCACGTGCGATTCTTCCACTCCCCCGTCCCTCCCCCCACCTCTTCGACTGTCTTGTCTCACCCACTCTATGCGTGTACGCACACCGTCTCTTCGCCACGTATGTACGCTCGTGTATACGTCAGGATCGCTGACATTTCTCCTACTTTTCATATTCTCGCGGCTCGTTTATCTCGAGATCGATGGAGGCTCACGAGGATACGTAATCCTCAGCAAACTCAGAATCGGTAATAAGGTCTTTACGTAGGGCGAAGGGGGGCCCGGCATTATTGAAAGAAATCGGCTCGAAACTAACGACAAAGCACACAGACCATTCGATTCCCTCGGTCGAGAGTGCCGTGTTCCAGAAAATCTACAGATTAGAAGACCCTTGGAGGAGAGATACATAAAAAGTATATTCCAAAATCAATCTCTCGATTTTCGCAGAACATACTGAGCTGATACTATATTTTATACAATAATACGAAAACGATGTAATGTAATAGATCCTCGGGAAGAGAGAGAGAGAGAGAGAGAGAGAGAGAGAGAGAAAAATAAAAGAAATGGTTAAAATCTCGTGGAGGAGAGAAGAGAGAGAGAGAGCGTCTAAAATGCACCTTAATTCATTCGATATTAATCGATATCGAAGCTTAATGGTACTTCAGGCGCGCCTTCTGGACCTTCATGTTATTTGAGCCCTCTTTCGCGCGGCTTCGCACAATTATTCTCTCTCTTCCTTTATCGAAATTGGATTTACCGTGGCCGCTATAAATACGCGGGACGCAAGAGCGACTCGAAATAATGCCTTGGACTAGTACGCGGCGGCGTAATGCAGCGTGCGATTCCTTGAGATCGTCTTTTTTTTCTCTCACACTCGTTGCGCGGCCGCCGGCCCAGCAGTTTATCATCCGCGCAAGCGACGCCGACGGCGCGCGAGCCTTCCCTTCGCCCTTTGTGCATGCCTTTTCGGTTCGTTTCCCCCGAATCAATAAAATTCCTTTATGGCGACACACGGCCGGGGCAGCGTTATAATAAACCGAGGAATCGATCGCTAACAAAGTGCCTAAAGATAATAGATAATCGCACAATAATGAGTACTACACAGCGGTGTAGACGGTGTCCCGAAATTATCAGTTTTATCAAACGCAGATCTCATGTTTAGCGTTAAATCCCAGAATTTTTATTTCATCCTCGTCGAACGGAAATTGCACGCGATCGTATTCTATGACAATCAAATAATTATTTAGCACCAAATGTCAATTCTAATTATGGCTAAATAAATATCAGAACAAATTTAATATTCCTTAGTAAAAACTTTTAAAAGGTCATCATTCGATTAATTTTCAACATGTTATATTATATGCAAAATCTTGTTTCAAGTTTTTATGTGTTAAAAGACAGTCACATGTCAGAATATAATAATACAATTTTGTTGTCTGTTGTTGATATCGCATATAGTTGGTCATGTGATTAAAACAAATTTTTCTTTATTGCTTATAATTTGTATTATTACCTGAAACGTACGTACCTATGGATATCCTAGCTAGCAAGCGAATCAATCAAAAAATGTATCCCATATCAAGACTGTTGTTTGAGATAATAGCTTACGCATAAAATTACTTGTTTACTCGTTTTACGTAATCGCGCAGATTTTGCGGATTTTACGACGCACAAAATAATGGCAATTGCATAGTTCCTAGAAATTTCAGATTACACGACTTTTATTCATGATCAAACGGTAATAGGATGCAGTATGACGATTGGCTTATATGTTCAGCGGGATGGATATACGGCGCGCTTTGATATATGCGTTACGTACGCGACTCTCTCGTGGTCGTTAATTTATCGGTATGCCGATAACGCAATTAACGTGTTGTAAAGTGTATGGGTTACTGCATCGTAAATTAGATGCGTTGCATCACTTTTCTGGTTGGCGCGCGCGCGCGCTCTTTCTTCTTTTTGGCCACGTTCGAATCCCGCTAACAACGAAACCATTCTTTCTAAATACACTTCACACACGCTTTTTCTTTTATCTCCATCTCTTCCGTTCTGTTCTCTTTCTCTCTTTCTTTGAAGCGTGAATGTATATATGTGTGTATGTGTGTGTGTGCTTGTTTCATTTTAAACGTGAAAAAGTATATAAAGATAAATGCATATACATATATAACATTGTTATATATAGTTCAAGTATATTTTGTATATAGTTCAAGTATATTTCTTTGCGTTCCACTTCTTTAATATGAATGCATCACATTATATTGTACTGACAGCCAAAGAGTTCTTTGCAAAATAAAAATATTTACGGATCGAAATATCAGTAAAAATTAATGGAAGCAATTTAAAGCTCATTTTTTGCGTAATAAATAAATCGGCTGCTTTGAAAAGTTGATACAAACTGACAATTAAATTACATCAGAGGTAAAGAAATTGACTTATATTAAGAAACGCAGAATTTCTGAATTTGGTTTTCTCGGGCGTTTAACGTATAGTATTTATAACGATCCAATCTTAAAAATTTTGCAATGTTGAAAGTGTAAAAGATTTGTTTTTCTTTAATATCACATGTTGCTCTTTCGAAATGACCGTCGCCCTTCAACACAAAGTGCAGATACAAACGTTATAGAATATTGAAATGTTAAAAAATAACGAGAATAATATTAAACTGTAAAATAAAGGATATATATTGAAAAATAACACAAAGGATGAAGAAATGGAAGAAAAATATGTAATTCCTGGAACAGCTTGTTCCAGGAATACGAACAGGATATACATATAGAAGAATGTATAATTTGCGCTCTAAGAGTACAAATAAATATCAACGTCGAATTGCGTCGAATTGCGTTATCAGCGAAATATCCGCGAAGATTATTTCTCTGCGGAGTGATCGGCGACTGTTAAATTCGAAAAATCGTCGGTAACTTATATCAGGCGATTCTTACGTTATTGTATAATCGGTTTCAGATTTCGGCACGACGCGGCAAAAAATTGGTTGGGGAATCGTAAACGTCCGGCGCATAAAATACTGCAATTTAAACCTCATTAGCCGATAAGCAACAACCGATACGAGGATCCACCTGTATGCATTTAAGACAGTACGATTTTACGATTCGTATTTTTGCGGCTGTCATCTCAAACGGATTTGGTAGCGGGATATGCTTTTCCTTCAATTATGCAGATTATTGCATTAATTTTTAACGAGTTACTTATCGACTTTAAATTCTGACAACGAAATTATTCGAAAGCTATCAATCGATTTTATCGGTTATTTTTGTCGATGAAATATTTCCTACAAATTAATAACCGAAGAGCCCTTTGTAAATTGTTTACGTGTCAAGTCGAAATATTATTATTTAAGTAGCAAGTGCCATTTTTTTTCATTGACTCGCAAAAATTTTCTAACTTCTCGAATTGATTGAAAAATTGATTTTTTAATCATTACACGCAGATTCACGAAAGATAAAACATTTTGCAAAATTTTCGCGCGATTGTTACTAACAATTAGATAGAAATTTTATTAGCAAATAATGGAAAAATTAGACGCAGCAATTACCAGCAATTATTTAAAATTAACTTGTAATTTAACAAGTTCATATACCACTCGTAATTTTATTATATATAAAATAGTAAAGAATATACAAAGTTAAATCTTTTATCAGTCATTTAATTTTCCGATCAATACCGAACTTTCGACAGTGTCACAATATCGTAAGCGGCTTAAATATAAATTTTTGTGGTAAAAGATTTTCTTTGTCAGAAACCGCACTTGCGATGAAACGCGTGATGAATGACGAAAGGGAGATAGCATTAATATATCTCTTAAGAGTATAAACTCAAGATAACATATATTCTTGTCCTAATTACCTCGACCCAGATTCATGAAAAACATTACGCCGACAGATCACAGGGGAAAAAAAAAGACTAAATCAGATCGACGTCGAGTGCCATGCGCTTTGCTCCGTTCGTTCCGTCCGACGGAAACGAAGGTGCGTGATGATGAGCGTTAGAAAAATGATCGCGAATTGATTAAGCGAGCCTGTCATAAACGTCGGATTGCGGCAGCGCCTCGTTAGCATAGCGGAAATAATTTCACTACCTTCGGAGAGCACAAGCCCGCGAGGTGAGTAGGTATCGTTTCCACCGTATCGAACAAACAGTCGTTCAACGAGTTGTTACACGTCGTCTGAATTAACGAAGCGTCTATTAACGATCGATCAACAAGATTATGCGATAAATTATTCGCAAAAATAACGTGTTTGAAACGGCATAACGCCTCATCCTTTCATAACAGTTCGATAAAGGCGGAAATATATTGAGTGTCGAAAGATTAACGATCGCAAAGACATTTCGCGTTAATTAATCAAGTCAATGCGAATATCCGGTCAAAGTAAATTACGCGGTATTGACATCATACTGCCACGTCACGCTTACGATAGGTTAACGTCGATATGCGCGCATTACTTTGGAAGGCGAAAATTCAATCAACCGCGAAAATTCCGACATTTTTAGCCTAGGATGGTTGAATAACGGGCTTGTCGACTTATCAGCGGCAATTTTGTATGCAAAGTCGCGCGCGCGGTTTCATCTGTCTGCCGATTTTTATCAGCTAAAAATACATACTCATTGACTGCCAAACACGCAACGGTGTCGTTCGCCGAAAACATGCAAAACGAAATGTGTACGGTCACGTCTATTTCGAGCGCGTCCATGTCGATAACCTTGTTAAGAAATGTACGTAAAAGGGATTTAAAAATCGATCCACGAGAGAATCTTACACATCTACAGTAGCGACACTACAGTAACGAGAGACAACGCGCAAAATATTTATGCAGGATGCAAAATATCTGATAAAAAAGAATCGTCAACAAAATGCGTTAATTAGTTTAAAGTAAAAATTCACAGTAATGGAGTCACAAACAGGAAAAGTGTCTGAAAAATATGCCTTCAGTTGTAGATGTATATCTCGATAATAACAGCATAAACCAAAGTACGCGTACTTTATCCGAGAAAATTCCAATTCTGGGAACTCGTGTCTTAATAAAAATGGTTCGCATTTTTCGCCTCGCAAAGAATTAGAAAGAGCGCGTGTTTTGCGCGAATATTCTTATTGAGAGTCAGCTGGTCGATTCCTCCAGGAGCGTCTTATTCGAGGGGAACAAGTCGCGTGTTGCGCACGCCACTGGGCTGTTAATGCGATAAACGCGTAATAACGCCAACATTCGGGGGACGGGCGGCGATTGATCGAAAGTTCGGCCTTGAACCGCCTTGATAGAATAATCGGACATTTTCGAAGGAGCCGGTTCTACGTCGACGTCGACGCCGCAAGTGCGTTTCGTGATGCGATGGCAAAAGAGAAAAACAACGAAAGGCATCGATCGAGAAAATTGCTGACTGAACCGACAATCTTTAGCTTGTACAAGTGACTGTCGTAAAAAAACAACTGACGAGACGAAAAGCGCTAAGTGGATGGCAAACAATCCGTTCAGGAGAACAGTGGGTAACGCGTGGAAAATATGAAGAAAATCAACGCTAATTAATTATGACAATTCTAAAAAAAATGCATACATCGTTGTATTAATTTCGTGAAATATCGCGACGCTGTATTAATTTAAACGCGGGACCTCCGCATTGAACGCTGATAACGTCTGTCGTTCGATAAGAAAGTGTCATATAAAAATAAAGAATTATTTCCTTTGATGGATCTTACAATTCGTATCGCGCTTCACAAATCGCGCGCTTCGTAAGCCTTGAGTAATACTTGTTAAAATATTGACACCTCCGCTTTTATACTTCACTCCGCTTTGTAAGTTTAAATTGTACTTAAGAGAATATTGATACCTCTCTCTCTCAGTTTTACGTCGCACGAGACAGTGGCTTAAAACGTCGACGTCGTGGCTTTCGCGATTGAAAAAAACGTGATCACTTCAAAGCTTACCGCGCATTCCGTTTCTCCATCATCGAAGATTTTTCTCTCTCCTTTCTCGCGCTCTTTTATTCACTCGCAGACACCAACCCCTTTGACGTCACACGCTCGCACAAACGTTTCCTCGGCACCGAAGGCGTAGTCGTCCGATTCCACAGAACGTTCAGTTTCGACGACTCTTCGCTACGATGTTTTTCGATCGCTACGATCGATCCCATAGCTGCTTCGGGGGATTCGTAATTTCCTGCGCGAGGATCGTAATCTGAGAGTGGAATCAACATTCGCCGACGCGAACTTTCCGAGCGAAACTCATTCGAAAATTCTTGTCAGCAATTCGATCGATAAAAACACTCGTGTTGATACTTGGTGTCGAAGATCCTCCATCTATTTTTGCCAACCGATTCCGCGTTTGAGCAGGGAAACTTCGCTTCACTCGACACCTCCTCGCCAATCGCGGACGTATCGTCACCGCGAAACACTCTATTCAGCATATACCTATCCCCAACAGTCGCGGTGATCTATTATTCAAATACCAATCTAAGGTTCCTTCGAAGTGTCAAATTTTTCACCTCGCCAATTTTCGATTTTTTTCCCGATTTCCGAATCGAGTCGACGACATCTCAAGGTTTCATTCGAAAATCAAGATCACTCACGAAGCACTGTATTAATTAAGAATTCGAATCACTCGGCGGGGCCCAGATTGCTGAAAAATCGCCTTAAAAATCCGGATCACAGCCAAAGATCTCATTGCCGTCCACGTTATCACACAAGTGCTATCTCACAAGGCGCCCTCCCTTCAAGTCCATCCGCGATGCTCCGAATTTCTTCGCAGTATCTCGCCTCCCCCACTCTCTCTCAAGTTCGCTCTAGCCGGCGCTCTATCGGCAGCTCTCCTCCGCGAGAGGGAAAACGCGCGCGGCCGCGCGAGCGTCTCGCTCGCGATAGCGCAAGTCGTCGCGAAATGCTCTCGCGCTTCTGCCGACGTCACCACTTATCGCGTAGGAAAGCACCTTGCATCACGAGCGGCGTATATCCACGCAGCCGTCACCCAGTTGTCACGGGGCACCTCCTCCCCCCCCCCCCTTCCCCTTCGTCCAGCCGGTTCGCGGAGAGATCCTCCCCTCTTGTGGCTGCGTCTAAGAGCCTCCACTCTTCCCGTTGTTCTCCCTCCTCTCGTTCGCGCTGCTCCGACGATAGACCACCTCCTACCTCTGTGTCTCTCCTTATCTTCTCCCCCCCCTCCCCGCTTAGTCTATGCTGACCGCTAAACGAGCGGCGTGCACAAGTGCGCGCGCTCGTGTGCGTGTGCCGGGCCCCCGTCTCGCACACGCGGACACACTGGAACAGCGGCTCGCAATCGGCACACGGTTGGGATGTGGCGAAATTTTTGTTTAACCTAGTTGGCGGCGATTTTTCGAGCTTATTCGCTTAGTCAGACGTCAGACGCTCGTATCGCTTCTTTATTTAAATCCATCCAGTGAATTATTCACGTTTCTTCACTTGCGTGCCACTTGTGACTCTTCGATCGTTTCCCATTTTTCCGCACAAGATTGCGATATTTTTGCTTTACCTCGCGTGCCTTCCTTCGAATCTTTGATTGCAAGATTTAAGCCGTTCGCAACGCTATTTAACCGAGCTCACTTTAGCCGAGTCGTTTTGTCACGGCGCGTCGCCGTCGGTCGGTACCGCCGAAGGAATTCGCGCGACGTTCGACGCCGAGAGGCCGAGAGAGCGCACGGACTGACGCGGATTCGGCACGCGCGTGCCGAAGACACCGGATAGAGACACACCACGAAGCTTCGGTACACGCACAGCCGGAGTCGCGCGCCCGCCGCGTCGCGTCGGCGCTTTTCACGACGCGACGCGCCGCCGCGAGTGGATCCGTCTATAGGCCCTTGCACAATGTCAGACAACAGGGAACAGAATTTCCGACGCGTTGGATTTCTATCCTCTCTTGCCCGTACCTGAACCAATCACAGTGATTTGATTTTACATGGCGTTTTTAGTGATTGATCGGGTATACAGGTAATAGAGAATAGAAATCCAACGCGTCGGGAATTCTGTTCCTCTTCCTTATTCCCTATTTCCTGTTGCCTGTTGCCCGGCAAGGGCCTTTATTCGGCTGACTCTCGACGTCCACGACGACTACTATAGCCGTGAAACGGGTGCGCGTCGTGCTAGTTTTACCTGAGCGAGCGAAACCTGAATTTCCGATATCATCTAAAGTGATGTAAAGGGGATACCTCTCGGTCAGCGATTAAAGATCTACTTTAGCTTCTTATCTGCCTTCCCTAATCTACCGAATTTTCCTTAAAACGCTTTGCAATCTATTCTACATCCATGTAGAGCACATAAAAAGAGAAGAACATCTCGTGCTGATGTGAACTTAGAAGTAGAGACATTATTTGTACTAATTATCGATTAATAAACAGCTTTTTGTATTAACAAGTCGTACTTCATTGATTTTCCAAAGCAATTATGTGAAAAGAAAATTGTTCGTAGAATTATTCTTGAACACCGTTGCGATATCTTCTTGCAAATGACAACTTAGAGTCGCCTATCTGCATTTTATCGCAGAAATATGAAAATTAAAACAGCTTATTAAGAAAATTTTGAAAAACCATTCTAGAACTAACCAAATGCTTCTCACATCTTTAAATATTTATTAAATCTTAATGCCATATTTTCCCCTGCTCTAGAATTGTTAAATTTTATTAAAATATAAGCGTTTATATAAAAGTAAAAATATATATTTTAAATAAAATCAATATCTATCAAAATAGAAAAACAGATTTAATATTTTTAGTTGTCTCATTGTTAGTAACAATTGTTAATAATTAATAGTTCGCTATAAATGTAAAATTTCGTTTTCGTGATACATCGTGATAACAGGAAGAGATTAATCGTTCAAGTATCCCAGCGAAAAGTATCCGCACGTTAAAATCTCGAGGTAGGTATAGATGGTCGCACGGAAAAAAAGGTTTTGCTGCAACAGCAAATCTATTTGTTAAATATGGGACAACTAACATTTTTTGTTGCGAGAGCTAATTAATTTTGCATTAATAGCAAAACCTTTTGTTGCAATAGCAAAAAGTTTTGCTGAATTTTGCTATTGCAACAAAAGATTTTGCTATTATTGCAAAATTAATTATCTCTCGCAGCAAAAAATGTTAGTTTTCCGTATAGTATAGCAAATCCTTTTTTTCCGTGCGGATAACGTGACGCGGTATCGCGTTAGAGGCGCTTCGTTCTACTTTGCGATGGGAAACGTTATACTCGACGGAGTAGTGAATCCTCGACGGCTATCTACGATAGTGCCCGGGTACGATGGATGCCTTACACCTCACCAATCACGAAGGAATCGCAGCGCGAACGCGGGCGAAACACACGGCGCGCGGCGCGCGGCCGAGAGAGCTATACGATTCCTTCGCTTCCAATCGTCCTTGACACACTTCCGCTCTCGCCCGTCCCGCGCACCGAATCGATGCAATCGCGGAAGTTACGCGCGCAATACCCGCTGCTCTTATCCCTTCTGTATAGGGTGTTTCACGCAAACGAGGTATTCGTATCGCTTTTCATTCACGAATTTGAAATTGAAGCTTGCCTCGACAGAGATATAATTACAAAAATTCAATTATAAGAGACATAGAAAATGTGAACGTTTCAGGATTTAAAATTCAGACTCGATAAAGAGAATTGAAATTATATCTTTTATTTTTTCAAATATTATAAATAGAATTTTTCCAAGACCAATCGAAGACCAATCGAAGACCAATTGCTGAACGAGCGGCAACACCGACAAAAATATCCGCGTTGCGCCAAACGCATATCTATAATGCGTGCACACGTGCACAGTGGATACACGTCAAGCGTCTCTTGCATTAACGCCTCGAGCGTACCATTCGTTACTTCACACCTTCGACGTGCCATGCTTTGGCAATCCTCCCTGTACTCGAGCGAGCGAGGCTCGCTCTACTCGATTAACTTTTTATCGAATGACGTTAAGTAGATGTAATGAATGATCACCGTTCGCTCTAAACGCACTTGACGCTCCATATTCCCGCGCTACGGCACCAACGAGCGTCATCGTCTTCCGATCCTCGCCTCGAGTCGCGATTCCTTTCTTCCCCACGCACGCCGCACGCAGGCCACGCACGCACCAAGACGCACACACGTCTTTCGCAATCTCCCGTGGAGCCCCGAAGACGGCCGAAGACGTCTCGCTGACGCACGAAGAGGCAGAAACGACGAGCGAACAGACAGGCAGGCAGGCAGGCAGGCAAAGCAGGTACCGACGCGGCCGCGGCGTGGCCCGCTCCGACTTGGCGCGGCCGAGTATCGCTTGTGGGTCGAGACTCGTATATGCGGGACCTGTACCCCGCGTGTAATATAGGTCAGTGGGCCAGGGCGATCGCGGACGGCAACGCGGACGTGCGCGCTCGCCTCGCCGCGTCGCGCGTCGCGTCGTGCCGCGCCGCGCGCGCAACGCGCACGCTGGCTTGCCGCCTTTGCCTGCTTGCCTGTGTGTGGTGGCCTGGCCTTCCTCTCGTTGCATCCCTACGTCGCCGGGGTTATTATCTTCGCCTGGGAAGAACTGCGCGAACGTTTAACCCCGGCGAGGAATGTCTCGCTGTTTTTTTTTGAGCCGCGATAAAACGCGACTGAGATCACCATTAGGGATGTTTACACTTGAACGGGCTATTGATCAAGAGACTCTCACCGACACGCGTGTCTCGCGACAAGCATGTGATAGAGATAATAGATATGTAAATGAAATGTTGCGCGGAAAATGAAAATGATGAATGGATCGCGCGGAAGATTGAAAGTGATAAATGACTGCGTGGAGGATCGTCCGGTCGTATATCTCGCCCGCGGAGCGAGAGATGGCATTTTTGAAAATAAGTGGCCCGTATCCTTCAAATTGGGGCGTGTTGCATGGAAAATCGAAAATAGCTGAATAATACATGTGATAAATGAGAATAATTGAATAATATATAGATTTCGTTAAATTTTACAGGATAAAGAATTTAAATTTGTATGTGGAACATATCGAAGAGAGAGATCATGGCTTTATATAAACTTGCAAAATTATTAATGTACCATACAAACCTCACGATACAAATTGTTAGGTTATTTCGATAAGTAATGGTATTATTCCGTGCTATTTTTGCCAATACTAAAATTATTCAATATTATTTCGATAGATACTGATGATATTGTATATTTTAAATAAATTACCTTTCATTCTTAAAACTCATAAAGATCCTTGCAATTTTCTAAACATGTATGCAACATTTTTATGGAAATAAATGCTATAAATTAACACCAATTCGCAACCTACAATTTTTATAGTAATTGTAGAAAATTAAGTGTGTTACAGCATGTATAAAAATATATCGCCGCAAGTAAGGCAAGCTTCGTTGGAGTCTCTGATCGATAAACTGACTAGCATAAAAAGCGTAGTCGAAGGTTAATTCCAGATTTTTTTCGCGCGGCTTGCGTTTTATTCTTACCTCGCTCATTCGATATACAATCTCCGAGTGTACTTAGATTTTGTCATTAACTTGACAATGCATAAACAGATAAATAATGAAAGTGACTTATTTACAGCCTCGGGAAGAGCGTAAAGAGCGGAATGTAGGTATCGAAAAACCCCGGGAAAAGCAGGTTAATACCGGGACCGTGTACGCGCGCGCTCCTAATGCCTCGGATGCCGTTTTGTTTTTAATAATGTCGTACTCCGCGCGCACTTTGTCCGACGAGAAACCGCGGAAAATTTAATTTCGTCGTCTCGGTGGAATAAATGAAAGACATGAATAGAAAGTGGCTAGCATCTCCGAACGACTTAAGCATTTCCAACGGCGAACTCTCGGCGGAGTGCAGCAACGACGGCCGTAATCTCCGGAGAAAAAAGAATACGAGAAAGAGAAAAAAAGGGAGAAAAAGACCAGCGGCGAACTGCGCAATACGCACGCGACACGTAACACCTTACGCGAACGTGAAATTAATATCGATAACCGAAACGGCGCGATGCGACGCGAGCCGGCGCATAAAGTCCGACGTTGCTTCTTTTTCCCTTTTTTCGTTCACCGACGAGAATTAAAGTCCACGCCCGAAATAAAAATACACGGCGCGTATAAATTTCGCGATTACGCGAGACATGACAGTTTGTTTACTTTTCTATTTTAACGGTCTTAACTAACTTTGGTCATCGTCGTAAAACGTGCCATTTAATATCGGCACGCCTCGTTTTCTCGTCGCACGTTCAACACGCCTGGTGTATACCCGATCCTTATCTCTTGTCGACGAGCTTTATATTATTACCCAAATAAAGCCTCGGAATCTAACGATCGTATTTAGAACTGATGATTATATAAACTGAAAGATAATTAGAAGATAAAACATTGATAGCAGAAAATTAATTATATTGCTTTTGTTTGCGAATTTTACGCGATCAAATTACACTCGTCTTCGCGAATTAATTTTGCATATATGTATATATAGCGGTACATTATTGACGTATCACTCTGCTACATGTAAATATAACATTCAAATTTAATTAACTATTACCTACAGCATTAGCTTTCGTAAATTGCGCAACTGCATAAATTTATTATCGTAATTTTCTATCAATTTATGGATTTCATATGTAATAACCTAGTTTAAATAGCGCTTCTTAACTGTTTGTTGATATTGTAATTTCATTATTAATATATAATTATTATCAGATTTATTTACGGTTCAGTGCATCGCGATAAGATAAATTGATGCTTTTAATTGTATAGATCTTGTAAATCGGGACGCTAGTAATATTTATAAACTAAAAATTAAACATTTCCCGACAAATCGTATTCCAATTAATAAAACTGGCGATATTTCTGGAACACCCTATATGAAGAGATCCGCGCGTCTGTAACAGTGACACTCGCACTTTCACGGACGAGAACACCTGTTCTCGCGATGATCAAACACGGCGAGATATCGCGTATCAATCGCGAGGATCGACTAAGAATACTCGCCAAGATTGACGCCCGTCAATCCGTAAGACATGAAGAGAGCCGCCGTTTTTATCTATCGACATTCGCACGCAAGGAACGAAATGTAGTCGGCCATTTCACGAAAATTCGCTAGTCGTATCTTTAAGAAGATTATACTGCGATAAAATTTCTTGAGGTTTTGAGACGACTTTAAATAATTCGGCTAAAAGAATTAAACCAAGTATCGAATTAAGTATCAAAAATACTAAAAACACAGATATTTATTAATAAAATAAAACTATACAATTGTATTTAATTAGATCTCATCTATAAAAAAAGAAGTGTATGTGCAGAAAATATACAGAGATTTGTAGAGAAACGAAGAAAGGAAAGGACTTTTCTCTCGGAATTGTGCTATTTTTTGCAGCGCTAATTCAATTCATCATAGAATTTTCTCTCTAAATTGTCTTTCTATCTATTACCTAATTTTTAAATCACTGAAAACACGACAGTGCTTTTTTATTTGCGAAAGTCCGTCACACTGAGAGAAATGTTGAAGAAAGTTTTGTTGAAACAACCAAAATTTTGTTACAGTAACAAAATTTTGGTTGTTTCAACAAAACATTCTTCAACATTTCTCTCAGTGTGACGGACTTTCGCAAATAAAAAAGCACTGTCGTGTTTTCAGTGATTTAAAAATTAGGTAATAGATAGAAAGACAATTT
>NW_020225556.1:15682-29794 GCF_003070985.1 Temnothorax curvispinosus
CAGTGCTTTTTTATTTGCGAAAGTCCGTCACACTGAGAGAAATGTTGAAGAAAGTTTTGTTGAAACAACCAAAATTTTGTTACAGTAACAAAATTTTGGTTGTTTCAACAAAACATTTCTCTCAGTGCACTTTGAAATAATCTTTCACTGTAAGATAACTTAAAAAAAAGCATACAAATAACATTTAAAATATTTATTAGATCAGTGCAACAATGTAGCTGATGGAGCATATCAATATGATGCGAGCTTGAGTTTTGTGGATGGAACAAAAAAAATATAATAATTCAAGATCTTGGGGCGATTGGCTCCAGGAACGAAAGTGCACCGTTATTCGCGAGTCACTCCAAGCACAGTCGCCAAGTTTCATACTCAGATTGACGTGCCTCTCGAAGTCGGAACGGCTCAGACGTTAATCTACAGCGCGAATCAGAGTCAGTGGCGATCCGTAGAAGGCGATCGCGCATTTAAATTGGTCGAGGTCTCTCGGTTACGCTCGAGTAGTAACACACTTCCCCGGTTCGGGTATGCAGCTGTAAACTGTTCTGCAGACGCGAGCGCAGCCACGGCCATCGACCAGAGTTCCCTCCGCTCGCGTATACACGGTGTCCCGGAAATCGTCGATCTCTCATTCTCGTTCATGGATTTTTCGATCGATTTCCAGTTTTCGAAACTTTTGTTCCAAATAGAGACACCGAAAATCTCGCAATTTTTTTATGCGGCAAATAAAACACAGCAATCATAAATATTTGTATCAATATTATAATTGTTCTGTTTTAAGAATATATCAATTTACTTTTTCTATACCTAACCTCAAAATTGCACAGATCTCTAAAAATCGTAGATTGTAAATTCGAATCGCAAGAAATTATATATATTTTTTGCCATTTGCTATTCTTTCATCGATATATTGCAATAATCTTGCAAAACTATTCATATATCGACAATATAATTCTACCATAAAATTTTTCCTGGAAATACTTTGTCGGGGAATTCACAGTTTCGAGGGGCACCCGGTAGACTTGTGGTATTCCGTATATACCTTTCGCCGCTCCAGTCTTCCTACCGAGTTCAGGTTCACACCCGCGTTACTCTCCTTTATCACCGGGACGCGAGGGAAGGGAACCCTAAAATGTCGTATACGTTTCTTTTTCTCTTAGCCTTCGCGTCGCAAAGTTGATTCATACCATCGGCGAAATAGAAAGTCTCCCCGGCGATCGCCGATACAAGGCGAACGGAACTCGCGGAGCGACGCAAATATCAACGCTATTCTTAGCTTTATTTATTGCAATTGCATGATACCGGTCTTGCACAATGTTTATGTAAGGAACAAAGATAGCGCGCGAGCGCGCTATGAGCGCCCCGCATTTTTATAGGAAACTTTAAAAGCTTCAAACTCCCTTTTTCGTTCGTCCCAATTGCATAACGTAGCGCGCAGATTGCATAACATTTGAATTATATGAGATGCTACTTCGATCGTTTGTATGCGATTTAATCTTCTATTGCCCAATGTAATTTCCAAGTCACGTATCGGTTTTATTATTGTCTCTTTCTGCTTTGTGCATCATATTCCGCCTGCAAGGAACGGTATCTCGTATATACCGGTCTCTTGTATAATCATTCGAACTTACTTAAACCCGCGTCGTGCTGCAAGAATTCCTTGATACACATTGAAAGTTTAGCGTCTCCGCCGAGCAACGTACAAATTTCTGGGCATTTAATCCCCCCGGAAGAAAGTTTCTTGCGTTGACACACATACCGCGGTCAACGGTACATCCCGATTTTCTCGCTCGCCGATCGGGCAGACATTCCCGACGAGCGCGATGCGCCCCGCCGCCGGATCTCCCGCTGACCGAGGAGCGATGATAATTTTGAAAGTGAATTCAGTTACCAGGTGAAAGCAGCCGCCGCTGCCGATGTCCCCGACGCGAGCGGCGAACGTGACACGGTGACCAAATTCGATTCTAAGCCCGAAAAGCTTCAGATCTCGGGACCGTAAAAGTGCACGTTGCAACACCGCTTTAACTTGATTTTTAAAGAGGCAATCTTCTTAAACAATTAACGACCAAAGTAAACAAAAACCAATCTAAAATTAATCGTTAAAATACCTATTAATTTACGAAAATATGTCAAATAAAAAATAACTTTTAAATGTGTGTAAAAATTATATGAACGTTTCATTCGGCTCAAAAACGTCTATTCGTCTTTGTCGGCGTTCTTTTTTTAGCTTTAAATGTGCAAGTTTTTTATTTTTAACGTCCGAAAAGTGGAACGTTCTGAAGATCGAGCGAGCGAACGGGGAAATATTGGCCCGGTATACCCGCCATACATTCAGCACTAAATGTGACAAACGCGATCCGACCCAAGTTTTGTTTGCTTAACGCGAAGATCGCGGTCAATGTCAGCGTGAGAGATGAGAATCGGAATAAGCACATTCAACGCTAAATGCGTGGTGGCGGGAATATGGTCCAATATATCACGCCACCCACCTGATTTCGATGACCACATACTTCGCTAGTCTAACAATAACTAGCGAATTTTTAACTTTGACTTTTTTCTTTCCAACAAAGTGTGGCGCGCGACGCTACCGATATCGCGTTGAGTTTCTATTCATTCTCTTTGTTACTTCATTCTTAAAGTGAAGTATTTTTAAGATAACCTGAAGGATATTTTTCTTAGACAACATTTTTTCTATACCGTGTAACGGAATATATAAAAATAATTTCAGCTTCTAAATAAAAAACACGTTTGTTTCTTTATTAAAGAGGAAAAAGTGTATCTCGGGCTTTACCCACCGGTGTCCCGCTTTCGTAATTTAAAAATGTGGTCACCTTAAACGACCGTCTCTCCTCCACGCCGCGTCCCTCCCAGCCCTTTTATTAGGGATTCAGATCGCGTATCCTCTGCATCGAAGAAACTCGCCCGCCCGCGACGACAAACCCACTGACGATACACGGGCGATATTGCGCAATGGATTTAATCCTCGACAAAATAATTCCGGAATATGAAACTACGCGCGCTGACCAAAGTCGTTCTTTTCTTTCTCTCTCTCTCTCTCTCTCCTCTGCGGCCGGATTGCATCGATTTTGCAATGATCCGTGAACTTTTTTTTAAAAACAACCGTGTGTTTTAACTGCTCGAAAGTGCGTCCTGGATTCCATTTAATTCAATTTACTTTACTTTAAGACCTTTAAATTAAGATATAAATGAAACGCGTACGTTAATTACGTACGCCGCGTAAGTTAATGCTTGCGGTATTTCTGGATTATTACCTACTCCTGACACTTCCTGTGCACATTTCGTTTATCACATATTTTATTTACGATATTTTACCGTACTTACCTATATTTAACGCCAATACCAATTTTTCCGCAGGAAATATCAAATAAGATTAACGTTTTAGAGGTCATTAAAGCCCGACAACGATGACATAAGATATTTTCGCTCCGACACATTCATACAGGATGTTCAATAATTGTAATCATTATATGCAATCGCTCAAAATTTAGCGAAGTCAGTGTTTGAGTTAAAAATATGCTCTCGAAAAATTCAGAAATTTCTTTTATGCTATATAATATACACGTTACACGGTTCTTTACAAAAATGGATTTCGATGTTCAATATCTGCCGGTTCGCGGGTAAGATGACGATGATAGATCACGTACTCACGGAGCTCTCGGAAGGACGTGTCTCCTCGGTTGAAATTGAAAGCGGAGCGTATAGCGAGACACGTGTTCATACGTCACGATCAATCAAGCGGGGATTTCAACGACGACACCGCACTTCGGTTATTTTCGTACCTCCCTAGGAAATTAACTTTAAGACACGCCCTTGCGACTTATGGAAAAAATTCCATGAAAAAATATCCGTTGTATTAAGCTAGATCTAAATCTTGCACATATGTGAGAAGTAACGGATGTACCTGTTAGACACGCGATTCCCCACCGCTCATTTGTAATGTATCAATCTTGTAAAAGTTATTCCAAAAACTGTGATACCTTACATAATGCATAATATAATTGAAAATTATACCTTTCAGTTATATAATTATTTAGTTACAGATTGGAACTATTATCTTTTAATCATTCATTAATTATTCCAATGTACCAATTTCTTTTTAAATAATGCAATATTAAAATAATATATGGATTTCAACTTTCCAAAATAATTCAAAAAATTAACAAAAAATTGATTATAGATTTTGATATTTTGTTTCATCCAAAATATTATTTCCAACATTTCTTTTCTAAATCTGGATAACTTAAAAAACAAAAATATGAAATTTAAATAAATATATTAATTTATCTATGATTAGAAACTAATTATATAGTAATATAAAACTACGGCAATGTTTAAATCGCGTCCTCTTTTTGATTGGGATCTGGGCTCATCATCTGGGATAGAGTTCACTCTTTCATCCTCAAACCGGAGATAAATGTTTTAAAGGCACTTTATTCTGGAGAATCATTCGTTTTGACCACGGATACGTTGACAAATTTAATCGGACACCATCAACTTGGTGTCAAACGCGAAAAGGATTAGATCAACAGGTCCCCGGCGGTGACAAATGCGCTTTGAGCTGCACTTCAGGCGAATTCCTCAAACACACGTACCGAGAACTTTGACGCGCCATATCAAAGTGCTCTCTGACGTAAAGTATTTTTCGAAAATTTAGTTTATTCTCTCATCCCTTTGACAATAGTAATACTAAGCTGATCCTCCTATTTCCCACGTCTCTCTTTCTTTCTCGTTATATCGGACGAATTCCGATCCATCGAGCCCTAATATAATTTTATCGAAAAAAAAACTCCCGTATCCCAAATTGGAGGAGGCTTTTCCGCTTTATCGCTCATTTTCCCCGTTAACAATGTTACCCTGCAAAATGGTAACGTGACAAGTGGAGCATCGCGCGGATATCCTTAAATTCTCTTCTTCCTTCTCGCCGTTAACGGACACGTCTCCCGTGACGGACGCGAGGGCACGCCGAAGATGGAATGAGGAGGAAGACGGAGGTAGAATTCGCGGAATGATATTTAATACCTGTAGCCCGAGCTACGGCGGACGGAGATGAGATATGCTAATGGTAAACACGATGACGACGGCGCAAAGGGTTGGACAGGAAGGGGTGACGAGGTTGGCAGATCGCGCGCGCATCGAGTTGCCATGTCGACGGGTACGACGCGACTTTGCCGATGACGTAACCCCCGCGTCTTTGCGTCACGGGAGACGTTACGGGGATGGAGAATATAACCGGAGCGGTGGTGGCGCGGGGTGAAAAGGGACCACGGGACGCGGGCGAGAGAGAGAGAGAGAGCGGTGGTTTTAGGCTCGCGCTTGTAGGGCACCAACGGCCGGTTACGTAATCTACAACGCCGAGATAGGAGTGCGGATCGATCGTTTTCGTCGGCGAAAAAAGGGCCTGCGCGCCCGGATTGGGCGCGAAGGTGCCCAAGGATTCTGGCCAAACGAGTTGTAGGGCAACCTGAACCATCACGAGTCCAGAATGGCACGTTCTGGTTGTCGGCTTCGAAATACTGTCGAGAGGAATATTACAATATCTTACCAATTCTATTTATTAGTAGAGACGTTTACTCATTAAATTTGTTCTCATCTGGTGATAGCTATCCAGATTTAGGTTTTAATTTAACATGCGTTGATTCTAAATCTTATAGTGTTTAATCTGAGAAACTGTATTTGGATGAATATTTTAGAAACAACTAAGAGAATTAAAAAAGTAGGTTTCGCATAAAATGCGGAATCGATCAAAATTTGAAATAATAGCCCGAAGTTTGTTAATCTCGAGTGTCCAATTGTTCCAAATCAGCTGTTTGCAATTTCTAAACTTCAACGTTCAATTTTTGCGGCATGTCGATAGATCGACACAGTCTCCGATATTTCCTTTCGTCCTCGATAGGAAAAAAAGGCTTAGTTTCTCAACATTATAATGGCGGCATTCGTGGACAGCCTTGGTAACCAATTTCGCTTAACCAGTTCGCGCGTAATTTTCCTCTCGGGCTTCTTTGCGAAATGTTCAATTACACTTCGAAAAGATCGAAGTAAAACTTGACGGTCGAAATGTGACAGTGATGCGCAAGAGAGCGCAATTAAAAATAAAAGTACTCTTAGGGTTGATTGACCGGTGTGTATCACGTTTGTCAACGAGGGTAAGTGCCACCCCTGGTCTATTTTTTACAAAAACTTCCCCTAATCTGCACGTGACATTAAAGAGCAACATCCAATCGAACGTCTTACGTAACGTACGTCTTACATAAATTGTTATTTAAAATATATCGTATCAAAAACGGTAAATAAAGCAAATAAAATCGTGCGTATTAGGCTTGAAGAGACTTTTTTAGAAAACTTATCGAAAAATCGATTCGCAATGTACAATTTTTATTGCAACTTTCCCCAGTCGTGTATTTTACCGCGATATTTCGAAGTTGAAAAAAAAAAGCACTTTGAAACGTATTTTAACATACGTGACAAACGCATGCAATCGCGGATTACGTCAAGCACATTTTAAACCCACGTGTATTACTGAAATAATAATAGGTCGAAACTATTTTGCAGTGAAATGTACCGCATTGAGATTAAGCGTCCCTTAATAATTTGACATAAATTCCTTCCATATTCCCTCGTCCACGCCTTCGTACTCGCATGCTAATGAAAATTATAGATTCGATAAGCGACAAAAAAAGATTCTTGCACTCATATGTCATCCAGTCGATAGATTGCGATACACATTTCCCGTCTCTCGTCTCTCGCCAGAAAATCACAGAAAGGCCCGTAAACGCGCGGCGATTCCGCGTGGCGTGGCGTGACGCGCGAAGCAATTTCCCCCGGATCGCGATGCACTCGCGCGTGACGAGGATGATTGTCGCGCGGCGGTTTGAGCGATATTTAATTACACACGAGAATGAGGCGCGCACGAGCGAGCGAGCGCGGTGCGACGACCGTGGCGATTATTATCCTATTTAACGACACGGCTGCTGCGCGAAAAACGCAGGCCAGTCGGTCGACCGGTCGATACATGCGTAAACGTACGTCGAATCTCGGCGACGATGAAGACGATGACGAGAAAAAAAAATCAAGTTTTCTCTGAGGTAAAAATATACGATAATTTCGTCGCATTTTCAAGCGGACGTAGCTAAACGCTTTCCGACTATCGAATACGACTAACGACATGCAAATTCATCTTGCACTTTGCATATCGTACGCGGTAGTTTGTATTTCGCAATTTATGTCTTGCATCCCTAAATCCCCCTATATTTTGCGTCGTTCGTCTAGTATCTGGTATCTTATATGTCGCGGGCATTTTGTAACATTTGGTTAGATTAATATCCGTCGAGACACAGTATTGCATTCTTAATTATATTAATTACATTTTGAAGTAAAAACAATGCTTCCTAACAACGATTTTGCAATATTTTTGCACACGATGCATATTTTTTTAACGACTATACCTCCACAGTTTTTATCTTTTTATCTTTTCATATTTAAGAACGTTTTTCTTCCTGAACTCTTATTATTTTATCTTCAAATAATATTCAATAAAAAATTATTATTTTACCTTTAATTCACATTAATATTTTTTTTTACTTTAATCATGCGTTCACGCATATATCCTCTAATTGTAAGACAGAAATCTATATAGTATCGCGTTTTTCGTACAGATGATTCACGATTGCTCCTCACCGCGCGTCACCTTCGTCGCTCCCTCATCGTCGCCGCTGTATAATAATTATGGTTTGCCTTAACGAGCCGTCTGTACGAAGTACGAACGAGCTCGCGGTCGCGCGTATCAATATTTGTGTAGGTGGAGGCACTTACTGCCGCGCGCGGGAACGGCATTGTTCACGGTGTCGTAGAACCAACCGTATCGCGTTTGTTTAACGCGGAGCCGCGCAGAGGATACCCGTCAATTCTCGCGGACTTTCTGCATTGGCAGCGACGGTAAAAGTCACCCGCCACCGCGGCTGCGAGCGTTATCGAATCACTTTCGCGAAGTGAGTTACTCCTCTCCGCGGACTCTTCGTATTTTCACCGTCGCATTTAGCCGCTAAACGCGGCAAGCCTTAATTGAAACGTCGACCGAAGTAACGTGCTGTGTGAAACACCGAACGGCACATTTTCCATAGAATTTCGATTTTGCAATTCTGCTAATGATACAAACGGCCCGCATATATTTGTCGAAATGAATACAAACATTTGTGTCACGCGTCGTTAAAAATTATTTATTTAAATATGGAAATTATTATTGTTTTTTTTTAATAACAGTAAAATCATATTATGCGCGATAGGATAATCACAAAATGAATAAAACCTATTTTCCTTTCTTTATCATTTCATATTATAGAAAATAAAATAAAATTTTGTTCACATTTTTCCGTTCTATATAATTCTACATAAATATATCTTATTATTATTTTATTTCAATACCATAAAATAATTAGAAAATGAATATTTTACTCCAGACTAATCTATCTTTTTGTTATTTCAAGCCTATTACTTTTCTCTTTTTCCAACAATAATTTCCAAAGCTTGTTAAACTTTTGCTTAAGAAAAAAATAAGATAACTGGAGAAGAGTGTTCGTCGTTTGAAACGCATCACGCATTTATTCACGCACTCTTCGATTGAACAGTAGCGCGGACGAAACCGGATGGCACAAAATAAAGACGAGATGGAATCGTTACGCGCGCATCTCCCGTTATATATTGCAATACGTGTATCCCGTTACGTTATCCGTTGCCGTATCGGCACGGTGTTAAAGAACGTTAAAAGCACTTTCTCTCATGAATCTTTGTCCTGACTGATGCACCGAAAGTCCGAATCTTGTTGCGAAACTCGCCGAATTGCATCGTGCATAACTCATCACGTCTGATTTATCTGAATATTACACGTGTAATTGTTTAATTGCTCGATTAATCCGTGAAGCTAGAGCACTCCTACCGTAAAACTGCGGTAAAAAGTACGATAATCATGCACATTTCATTTATTTTAGTGGTTTTCAATTGCACATAACTTATATGAGATACATACCAATCCATTCAAACGAGTTTTAATAGCTTTAATGATTTGTAATAACTAAATATTTTATTCTTTTATCGAAAATATACTCGTTTATTGTGAAAGTATTAGAAGGATTAATTAGATCCTCAATTCTTTCTAATTTACCAAATCATAATACGCGTACACATGCATAAAGATGATTTATAATTATTTGTAATTAACAAAACATATCCAGTTAAAAATGTTTTCTTGGCAATTAAGATTTCTGGGTCTGTATTCCGAGAAGGCGCATATATCAATCGTAAAGTAATAACCATAATTTCGAGCGGCACAATCCGTGCAAGATGTTAAAAACGATTTAAAGCGACGCTCGAAAGCTGTTAAGGACCGAATGCAATTTACGTCTTCTCGCGACCGAGAAGAGATAAGAGCTCTGCTTCTCGCGGTTAATTTTCCATTTCTTAACGCGTCGCGACGCCAATCGCCGCGAGGCTTCTTCCTCTTCCTCGGTTTCACCCGCCGTTGTTCCAACCAGCCATAAAGTTTCAGTCGAATGAAGAGATAATTGATTCTGTCATTCGATTTGCATCGTAAACCAGCTACCGCAGTTTAACCAGCTTGCGAGTTCTATTGCCGCGAGTTCTATAATGCCATCTCCGTAAGGTATGTCCGCAAGAAATTTTGATTGTTGAAATAGATTCGCCTTGTGACGATTGTTAGAAAGTTCGGTTCGCAATACCAAATCTAGGCAAGATTCAATAAAGATTCAATAAAGACATCATCAATCAATTGTCGCTTAAATCAAGTAAGATTTAATAATAGAACGTCAGTTCGTAATAATAATAGGATTAAATAGGTATATTTAAAAGAATTAATCAGAATATATAAATTATCTAGTATAATAGACAACTAGACTATTCAAATTGAGTTCGATGAAGAGAATTAGATCTAATTTTATTGGCAGCATCGCTCCACTTCAAAACTAATAAAGTGAGATTGAATGATAAAATATGTAAAATGTAATAAAACGTTTAATAAAATAATTCAGGGTACATATAAAATATCTAACACATTCAAATTAAACATGGTCAAAAAATTGGATTTTATAAAACTTTTAAAATTATTCGGTGTTATATAAAATATCCTCACTAAACTCAAATAATAGGTACATTTGCAATTGTACAATTTATATACTACAATATTATAATAAAAATTAATAAAGAGATATACTCAATAAATTACATTTAAATAAATAATATCTTTCTAGTATTACAGGAATTAAAATTATAATAACAATAGTTTAAAAAACAGATTTTGTAATTGTATCACATTTCCTTCTATAATTAAAAAATTATTTTAATATTTCAGTTTTTTAAAGGAAAAAGGTAATTCCTCCTCTGCGTACGCCATACATCTCACCGGAGAAAATTATTAATTAATATAACATAATAATATATAATTAATGTGAAGAGTTTATTGGTTTATTCGATGTAAAACGCTCAAAGAAAACATTTAGCTGAATCTCGGCCTACTGATCCAGTGACACCGACGACTATACCCAGACGGTTGATAGAACACAGCCACGTCGAAAGTAGCAAATCTCGCGGAGACTCTCGCTGGTTCATTCATGGGAGCCGTTTCTCGTGTACACACGACCACAAACGCCCGGCCTGCCTCTCCGTGTTGTATACACGACGCATTCGCATTCTCCGCTCCCGCATCTCTCGATATCCCGATCCCCGAAGTAGGTAACTCGATTTTACTATCCACTCTCGAGTTTGCGCAACACTTGCCGCGGCGCACGAGCACGCGAATCCGGCACATTCACCGCCGATAATCGTGAAATCATCGTCGATGCTGCTATAGGTACTCGCTAAAATGCCCGCCGTTGTGATTCGCGATACCTCGCCTCGCGTGTATTACGTGTATACGTAAACGTATCGACAGCCCGTGGAGCGTCGAACATGTATCCGTCACGGTGAATTTCATTTCGCGCGGACGTATGCGAACGCGGTCGTCAGAAGATAGATATTTTGTTCTATTCCGACGAGGAGATATAAAATCCATTGTTAAACCGCTTTCCCATTTTCGTTATGTTCTTCCATTTGTATAAAACGCTTTTAACGCGCTTCTGCTTTTCCCATTGCAAAACGGAAAAAGATAGAAATTGAATTAAATACCGATAAAATGGAGCGAAATAAAATACACAGCGAAATTGGGTGAAATCAAATTAAATAATTTTGCTTTTGATAACTTTCGTATTATTTTGGTTGTATCGCGTGCATAATTCGGTAATAGTATTTCTCTCTGACACACACATATACACGTATAGATATACACGATTATCTTTTTCCGTCATTTATATAGTTTGCGATTTAAATAAAGTGTACCTTGTAAAATCATTAACGTCCAAGTTCATAAATAAATGTAATGGACAAAATACGCGTTATAGAATAGGCAATGCTTTAATCTCAGCGGCCGGATGACAACGGGCAAGTTTCCGTGTTCATGAGATAATTATCTCGCTGGTGTATAATAAAGGATGGTGTACACGTCATAACTATGCATTTGGGGCAAGCTTGTTTAAGTTATATCGCAACTCGAATGTATAATGTTACAAATGCCCCTGTTTAAATCCCTTCTGTGTTTTCCGCCTTATTCAATAAACAAAAGCAAAGCCGGCCGGAGTTTAATTTAATTTAATGACTTTCATTGACGTTTAATTTTCTGAAAAATAATACTCTCCAAAATTATCAGAACAATTAACCATCAAATTTTCTTTTTAAATATATTTTGTTCTCTTATTTATTTTTCGACAATTTCTTATTAATTTTAAGCTTGAAGCCTGAGAGTGTAAATAATTGATCAAAGAAAATAGCTTAAAAAAAACCTTTCCTCTCTCTCTCTTTCTCTAGTTATAGTTTCTCTTTATAGTTATAATTAAAATTAAGTAGAAGTTAATGTTTATGTACAGCAGCACGCTGATAATAGTGACATAGGAAACGATTATACTCCCCTGCGTCTTTAGAATATCGGCTGTCATAATAACAATACGTGTATCCACGAAAGCCGTGCTCAGTGAAATCGTACCGGTATCAATCCTCGAAAATAGTTTCAGATTTCATATTGACGCCTCGCCGGCGAGACGCCATCAGGATGTGTCAGATAAACTGAAAGTGATTTCAGACAAATTTTCAATTAAAAATGAACAAGTTGTTCGAAATACTCGTACACGATGTAAAAAAAAATGTAACTCGTTTCTTCATATAAAAGTCGTCATTAGAATCATAGGAAAAGTCCCAAATTTTATCAAACAATTTTACCAAACAAATAATTGTATCGTCAATAATCAATAATATGTGAATAATGAATAAAATTTGAATAAAAGATTCTTTAGCAAAATTAGATTGTTTTTAACATTCTAAGAAATATTAAAAGAGATATCTTACATCAGTAAATGATTAATATTATATTATCATCAATCTCCGAATTTTTTGCCGACTAAGATCGACATCTAATCTTACGCATTCCTGAAATATTCCTCGCCGAGACACCTCGTATATATAAAATCAACGGCGATATACGCGTACACGTTTGACGTGCCAAGACTCGGATCGATACTCGGAGGCACTCGCGGCCTCACTGGGAGGGAAAGGGCCGTCCTTCCTCTCGTTCGTTCCCACCATGGCTAGGAGGGCTCGAGGGATCCCAGATAAAGGCAGGCAATGAGAAAAGCGTACCGTGGAAAAAATTCCGCTCGAAAATTCACTGATCAAAGAGTCTTTCGAAATGGAAAAAATAATGTGTATAAAGCTTTTGTTTTTATCATTATTTAAATATTATATTTTAACGTGATTCTGAAAGATATCTTTCAAAAACATCTTTATATTATTCCCGAACTTCTGTTGAAAAATTTTTAAGCAATTCAATAATAAACGTATACCATTAAGAAATGTCTAATAACTTCAAAAGCCTAATATTTAAAAAGTATAGTCGAAATATTCTGAAACATACGGTTTGTTCTCGGTTGATATGGTCAAATACCATATATATATAACGGTGTATTCTAGAGATTGTTTCGAGTAAGAAACAATGACTGAACGTGTGTCTCCTACATGCAACTTCATTAAAGAGTTATTGTCGTTTCTCTCCTGCCGAAACTAGAATTAAAAAGAGACAAAGGAGCACAGTTCGAGTAAACGTCGAAGTTAATTAACGTTAGATTAAACCGGGCATTAATAAAAGACTTTATCTCGGACAATTTTAATTATCTTTTTTTGTTTGCGTGGGGCTCTTCGTGTTACAATATTCGCACGGGCACTCGTTCGCGTAGGTAAGAACGAGACAAAGCTAAGGTGGAATAAGAAGAAAGCAGCATCAGAAACGGGCTCGTTATAAATTACGATCGCATTTCGGATGCGCCATCCGCCAAAGCTTTTCACCGCGCCAGATAAACCGCGTGTTTCATTAAACGAGACGCATTTATCGGGCAATGTCGTGCGCATGTTCGCAATTAATATCGGCATATTGTGCTCGCTGGCACGCGGATAAATTGCAACAGCCGGGGATAATCGAGGCGTGCCCTCGTGGGCGTTTTAAGCTGTGGGGCTCGAAAAATCGCGCCGAATCGACTTGAAAGTTGAACGTATGTCTTCCGATTGAGCCACGGACAACAGAAACCCAGTATGGGATATAATTAATTCGGAATATTTCTTGTACGATCAATCTGTTTTCCTAACTCAAGCGGGGAACATTATCTTCTCAAGCAAAATTATGTTACAGGTTATATTATAAGTACATAAACACATATAATTATATTACATATGTATCCGTATTAAAATAATTAATATATTAATGTTCGGTAGACAGAAATATAAGTTTAGAAATCAATTGTATAGGTCAAATTTTAATCCAATGGAGTGTGATTAACGAGATAAAGATTAAATTTTCAAGTTAATTACCAATTTAAGTGATTGCTAATTTAAAAGTTAATTCTCTATTCAGGAAAAAGTAACTCAATTTTAATATGAAGATATTCTCCCGCTTGTTTACTTCTTTTCCGTTCTTCTCTTTCTCTCCCTCGAAATCTTTCGCCCGCAGAAAGA
>NW_020225557.1:0-3353 GCF_003070985.1 Temnothorax curvispinosus
ATAACGATCGACAGTGCCGGTGCACTGGGCGGCATACGCGGTATATTATACACGAACGGGACGCGGTTACGGGGAGTCCGATGAACGCGGACGTACCGTACTCTACGGTTGCGGCGCAGCGCCGTGGTGCGGGCGCACCCGGTGCGGTATATCGAGAAAGCCGATAACGCGGGCGGGAACGCGATATGTACACCGGAGGATGGCGGAATCCCGGGGTTACGGTCGCGAGAACCCTCGCTACGAGGCCGAGCACGCTCGACCCCGCGGTGCCGTGGCCGTCGGGGTAAGTGTGAGGGAGCTCGGAGACACTCTGAGAACTTTCAGTAGAGGACCAGAATTCTGGACCTCGTTTTGCGTATCGCCCTAGGATTCGGGAGGTAGGCTTCGTCAGGAGTAGCGGAGAGCCGTGGTAGAGATGAAGTGAGTCTTCGTCGAGCGCGCCGGCTTTTTATACCGCTCGGCGCGGTGAGCTTGGCAGGAGGGAGGCCGATCGTCAGGCGATGGCGCGGTGGTGGGAGTGGCGCGATCCCGCGTGCTCGCTTCGGCGCTCGTCGGCGTCGTGCGGAAAGGCACCGATGCGGCGGATTTCCCGCGCACACGGTGCGTTTCAAACAATTAAAAAAATTGTGGGCGCACCGCGCCCTGTCCTTGCCTGACGGAGGATCGGTCGGGCGGCCTCCGGCGGGTGGTGGCCGGGGATGATGCCTTGACGTAAGGAGCGCATCGTTACAATGTTATAACTTAATAATATATTTATTCATACAAAACATGCATTTTATCTCATATCGGAGCAAGATGCCACTTGTTGTGGAGGAAGATACAAGTCCTGTGAGTTATTTTAATAATAGCTCTGTTTTATTATTAATAAAGTGGCATCTTTCCTCCATTAGCATCTTTTATCGACTTACCTTATATTTTCTTTCTCTGAACTGTTGCTAGGTTCTTCAGCTTGCTTCATTGCGTCACTATTTTCGTGGTTGTAGAACGCCTCCAGTTCTTCTTCTGTTTCGATGGATGTAAGAATGCTGTCAAGTATATTAGTCCTTTTAAGCCCATTTTTAGGGTCACACCCAAAAAGAGCACGATATGGAAATCTTGCAATAATTCTATGAAAGGAAAAATTTTTTTGCCACTGGACAAAATAATATCCTTTAGACCAATTCGTAGTTTTGTTATTTTCCATCCAACTGCGAAGCATATTCTTCACATCTTGATTACTACGCTCTACGCTTCCTTGTGTTTGTGGGTGACGAGGTCTGCCGTGTATTATTTTACATTCGGGCTATATATCCATCAACTCTCACAACACCAGCGGAAAATTCACGGCCGTTATCACTTTGCAGGATGTATGGAGTTCCAAAAGTTAAGAATATTTTTAAAAGTTCCAATGCAACTTCTGCTGCTCTTTTTGAATAAAGAGGTCTCAAATGCGAAAATTTAGTGGCGTTGTCTTGGTAATTCATTAGCCATTTAAAATGACCATCCGGAGCCGACTGTAAATCAATAAGGTTAACTTGACCTCGCACGTTAAAGTCTTTGGATAGGATTGGTTGTGTCACAATTTTTTTTCTAGGATTTGAGCGTTTCTTTTCGCAAACTGTTCGGGAAGTCAAACCTTCGTCTCGAGCGCATGACAACGCGCGCCCGGCCACCCCGCGCTTATCAGGTGCTGCGGTCAGCCGCGGCGCGTCGCCGGCTCGCACGCATTTACTCGTATTTAAAGTACGATTATGCGGCAATTTAAGGCGGGCCGCGCAAGGACCGTCATTCGAATCCTTCCGCTATACTCCACGAGTTCACGTCGAGGAAGCGTTGAGTGAGTCAATATATAATCTAATATAAGAGCGTCGAGTGAGATACCCTCTTCTCCGCTTAACCGCAATCAAGCGTCGAGTGACTTCTCCTCCGCTTTATTGCAACCACCGTGAATCAAGGTGGAGACCGCTCCTCCCTCCCGGAAATCCCTTCCGGGCCCGGCAGTGTAGAGGTGGAGGCGCCGAGCGGCTCTACTCCAGCAGCCACAAAACGAAGGAGGTGCAGGACAAGGCCAAGGAGCAAACGCAGGAGGGAGCCCCTCCTCAACTAACCAGCGCCGCAGGAGCGGCGTGAGAAGAGGCCCGGGCCCCTCGAGAGACTAGTGGGTGGCCAGCCAGTAGCGCAGGAGCGTCACAAGAAGAGACCGGAGCCCTCCACGGACCACACGCTGCTTCCGTAGAAGCTCATCTTTATAGAGGTCCCGGAGGTGCGCCTCACCCGACCCGCCGGACTAATACTTGCTAAGCGAGATTGCCGCATCTCTCGACCACCGGCACTCAATTTGCTCCGAATAAAGCAAACCCGGACCACGGCTTCTCAGTGTGCAAACGGGCTTTCCTGGCCCCTGTGTCGTCAGTTGATCCACCGGACCAGCCAACGGACCAGCTTCCCGTCACCCCGGGCTCAAAGCTTGACCTGAATAACAACGAGTCATCTACCAAGCCCTTTGTGAATAAAGCAGTCCATAAGCTTAAATTTTAATAACCAGTACATTCAATACTTATATTTTTTGATTAGGCGCCTTCAAGGCGCCGCCTAAGATAATACAAACATAATGTACATACCTTGAAAACAGAATATATTGTTTTGTTACCAAATCCTGTCTCGATAATTCAACGCCACTGCTCTGATCCCTATTGCAACTTCACTATATCGAACACAAACATTACACATAGAAACAAAAAGTTTAACTATAGGCTTCGGAATATAAAATTTATTTTTAAGAGTATAAAGCATTTTATCACGCCCTCTATGTCCACAGGATTTGTGAATTTCCATCAATTTCGTATAATATTCTTCGAATGGTACGATATTCACAACGGGTTCACTGTGATCTTGCCTTTTAAAATAAAAAAATCCTTATCTCCTGCTTCCATGATATCGTGCTTAGCAGTAACACAATATTCCGATGGAATACGACGTTTTCCTGATGTGATGGCTAGTTTTGCTTTCTTCATTTCTTGAATAACCTCACTTATTCGTTCTTTAGTCTATGGTTTTTTCAACAAATCTTGCCGATTTTCGTAAAACTTATTGATCTTTATATTAAATTGTTTTTGAAAATTAAACTCTTTTGTTTGTTCTAAAGAATCTATGAGTGATTCACAGATATTTTTGCTGATACTTTCACGCGAGTTGTTAACAGTCGCCATTTTGTCAAACTAGTATAGCAAACGTAGCAGCGCCGTCAATCAGACTAGGGATTTTAGGCTGTATGCAAAAAGGCTAGACGTCTTGTTAGCTACATTGCAGAACGTGCCTCATTAATCAATGGGGCTGGTGCTAGTTAGGTTTTTTGCAAAAACTCTAAAGTGTGT
>NW_020225558.1:0-1546 GCF_003070985.1 Temnothorax curvispinosus
AATGGAATCAATGGTATTCAATGGAATTCATCACGAAACTTTCCAATTCCTAACCTGGCATTCAGTGGTATTCATTTCGTTAACGGAATCAATGGTATTCAATGGAATTCATCACGAAACTTTCCAATCCCTAACCTGGCATTCAGTGGTATAATATTTTTGTGTCGGAATTGGATGGGATTCAAAAAAGACAAATTTTTTCCAAAATAAGGAATTCCATGATATTGAAACTATTTCAATCCCTTTTTTGGACAGAATGGAATTCGGAAAGTCCTTAATTGAATTCCTGGCAATCCCGTTTTAATTCTTTTCAATCTTTTTTCGTTTGCTGGGAACACAAACGATAACTAATAACATCAAAATAGTAACAATCATAGATTATGCGCGTATAGCAATTTTTACTTACCGAAATTATTAACAGTAAAACGTAAAAAAATACACTGCATCTATTGCACAAGAAGCTTTGGTAATAATCACACGTTAAAGTTGTTTTTTCTATTTTTTTTTGCAAACTGCCTGTAAACATATCTCGTTGTTTCCACTTTTATTTGCATGGCGATAGCGGTAGATGGCGCGACCTGAAACGCACGGAGCGAACACGGACAGAGGAAAGGCTTGCGCGACCAGCATATCCCCTCCATCTGAGTAGTTCGGACACGAACCATAGCATGGATACGAACCCATGTATCGTTACCCGAGTCCTCTCTGATCATTACCGAGCGTAACGCCGTAGTTGACGTCCACTTTCTCAGAGGGCAGATTAGGACAGACGTCCCGCGTCCTCTAGAGACCAAGGGGATGCTGGAGCCGTAGCCGAACTCGATCGGCGTCGGTAAAGAAGACCGGCGAACTCTGTCCTTGTATAAACAAAGATATAGACAAGAATAGCACGCTACATTGCACGCACACATACGCACGATGCACGTCGACATTATACTTTTATATTACGCTTTCAAATCTTGATTTGGAGGGTTTATCGATGTTTTTCTTGTTGTGCAATTCGGGGGAACTTGTTTTCGCGTTCGTACCAATGGTATATCTCTTATATGAAATACATCTTGTGACGAGCTGACAGCTTGCCGCAACTCGAGACGCCATATTGGGATAAAAGTAGGATAAGGAAATCTGTACTTCCGTAATTTTTTCTCGTTTTCTATATAAAATCGGAGTTCCCCCAAATCATTAATGTATGTACTGCAATTCTGGAGAAGGATTTTTGATTCTGTCAAATTAATACGACGTTACGTGCCGACAAAAAATGCCGGTAAAACAGACGGCTCCAGCATCCCCTTAATAAGAGTCTGGCCATCAGAAATCTGATTTTAGAGCGTTTTGATTGGTCCGCCATTTTTTCTCTAATCTGAGTGGGGGTAGCTTTAGAGCATGCGTATAATTATAAACGTATTCAATTTACTGACTAGACCCGACTCCAAGTCAGGAAATTGAGTACGCTATATTATCACTATAAGCTCAAAGTGAAAATTTAACCATTCGATGATCAAGGAATAAATTAAAAGAATAAAATGTAACAATTTGTTTTATTTTA
>NW_020225558.1:1556-1834 GCF_003070985.1 Temnothorax curvispinosus
AATCAATTGTATAAATAATCCTGAACATACTTCACAAAGAAATGATCTTTCAGTAGGTATCCACTCTTTTCTATTAACATTTGCTGCCCATTGAGCACGCCGAACTGGATCTCGGGGAAAAATTTTCATTATAAATCCCTTTTCGTCAGAATTTGTGCAGTCAGGAGCTACACAACCAGTCATGTTGCTGAAATATTCAATAACTACATAAATGATTTATAGATAAATAAAAAAAAATAACATTTATTATTAAACTATTACATGTAATACATACTGGA
>NW_020225559.1:0-10134 GCF_003070985.1 Temnothorax curvispinosus
GTGGTAGTACCGGACATACTAGTGCGAGTAGTGCCGGATGACACGCAAAGTTATGACGCGATTATTGGACGTTCGTTTACCGAACAACCGTATGTTGAATATCGAAAAAGCGGTGACGAACTAACCTTCACGAAACGGGAGGACTCATATCTGACCGTTATCGAACCGAGTGAGACCGCGAGTACGACGATGGACGCTATTGTACCGACTGACGTTATAGTACCACCGTCTTCGATGCAACTTATTGACACAATATCAGATAACAAACATTATGAGTTTGCGGTACTGAACATGGGAGTTACTCCTAAGACCGTGACCAAGGGACAATGTGTTGAACGAGGCGACGTTTCACGTTTGCTAATGATTCCGAGAGAGACGGCGAAGAAACTCATCACACGCCAAGATTTGATCATCGGTGAAGATCAACCGGAAGAAGTGATAAAAGAATTGGTCTCCATAATAAACGAGTACCGTGACTGTGTTGCAATGAATTTGTCAGAGTTAGGTTTAGCGACGAACATTGTTATGGACATTAAAGAAATACCAGGTAGTAAACCGGTAGTGTCAAAACCATACCAAGCTAGCAATTCTGAGCGAGAGGAAGTAAGTCGAATTATTCGAGAGTGGCGCGAAGCGGGAATAGTGCGGGATACAGATTCCCCTTACGCGAGTCCTGTATTATTGGTACGTAAGAAAAATGGTGAATCACGTCTTGTTGTAGATTTCCGTAAACTTAACCAACAAACTGTACGAGTGCCTTTTCCTATGCCTAATCCGGATGATCACTTAGAACAAGTTAAAGATTGTAATCTTTTTATTACTCTAGATCTAGCGCATGGGTATTTACAAGTTCCGTTGACTGAGGAAGCAATGCCAAAAACTGCGATCATTACGCCAGACGAAACTGTAAAGTGTACGCGAATGATTTTTGGGTTGTTAAATGGGCCTGCGTATTTCACTAAAACGATGGATAAGTCAGTAGGACCACTACGAGGACGGGTGATATTATATTATCTAGACGATATATTTATACCAGGTTGCAATTGGACAGACTTACGTGAAAGATTAGTGTTGACACTAAAAACATTGCGTGAGGCAGGATTGACTATTAAATTAAGTAAATGTAGGTTCCTCCAGAAACGAGTTAGTTATCTAGGGTTTGAGATATCGAACAAGGGAATTGAGCCAGGAGAGTCGAAGGTGAAAGCGATAATAGGATATCCGACACCGACTAACGTGCATGAAACGCGACGATTTATTGGCATGGCCAGCTTCTTTAGGCGATTTATCCCGAAGTTTGCACAGATAGCTGCCCCATTGCATAAGTTACTAAAAAGCGAAGTGAAATTTACGTGGAGCGAAAATGAACAACGAGCGTTTGATAAATTAAAAAAGATGTTAGCGAATAAACCGATTTTGCAATCCTTTGATCCCAAACGAGAAACCGAGTTACATACCGATGCCAGCGCTTTGGGACTAGCGGCGATGATGTTCCAGCGTGATGAGCAAAAACGTTTACGATTAGTCTATGCGATTAGCCGACGAACGAATGAACCCGAGAAAAATTATCATTCCAGTAAATTAGAACTTCTAGCGATCGTTTGGTCGGTTACGCGACTGAGAACCATGTTAATAAATATACCATTTACCATAGTTACAGATTGCCAGGCATTATTGTATCTAAGTACCCAGAAGACTGTAAATCCGCAAGTAGTACGATGGAATAACACGTTGAGCGAATTTAATTTTAATATTACGCATAAGCCGGGTACAAAACTTGTACATGTAGATGCATTGAGTCGAGCGCCAGTAGGTGAGAGCGATCGAATGAATGAGCATGGTGTGTTTACATTAGTGAATGAGTATGATGAAATTGCCATGAAACAGAATAATGATGAAACGATAGGACGTAAAAGCGAAATACTTAGAAAAACTGTAAATGAGAGAAGTAAGCATGAAATAAGCGAGATAGAAGGTTCCGCCAGGCAAACGACCATTTGCAGTGATACATGTGGACCATACGGGACCGTTTGTGACTACGAAGAAGGGTAATAAGTATATATTTGCGATAATCGATAATCTAACAAAATACGTGATTTTGCACGCAGCCAAAGACACGAAAGTGAGTGGAGTAGTACGAGCATTAGAGAAATTTGTTCAAGAATATGGAGCGCCTCGTAAAATTATATCGGACCGAGGAACGTGCTTTACATCCAGTCGGTTTGCCGAGTTCTGCAGCGAGCACGGAATCCATCACACGTTGAATTCTCCACGACACCCCCAAGCCAATGGCCAGATAAAAAGGGTAAACTTTACTCTGATACCAGTGCTACAAGCGAGTCTACAAGATAATGAAGGACGAGATTGGGACAATAAACTACTGGAGGCTCAAAGAAATCTAAATGATGCTCCAAATGCGACGACCAGGAAGAGTGCCTTCGAGTTGCTTCATGGGTACCAAGCCCGAAGGAATGAAGGAGAACTACGTAAAGTTACCGACGAGAGTACTTCGTATACACTACCAGAAGAATTACAGCAAACAGCACGAGAGAGGATCAACACTGAGCAAAAGAGAGTGAAGGAGAGATAGGATCGGAATCGCGCGAAAAACGTTCGATACAACGTAGGAGATATTGTATACATGAGAGTTGCTCCAATCGCCACAGGCGAAAGCACTAAGCTTCAGCGAAAGTATCGAGGACCGCTGACCGTCACCCAAGTGTTACACCAAGACACCTACAAAATAGCTGATCTGCGACAGGAAGAACCGGGTCGACGTTACGCATCGACTGCCCATGCGAGTCAACTAAAGATTTGGCGGCCACATGAGGAAGACAATTCGTCTGAAGATGAGAGCGACGACGGAGATGAGCAGTTGGAATTTTCCGAGAGTATCGAGAACGTGTCTAACCAAGAGGAAAAACAGATTCGAGAGCAAGAAGATAGCGAGACAACGAGAGTACGAGCTGATAACCAACCAGACGCAGAGGAGGGCGAGATCGAGAACCCGCAGACGCGACGTTCGAAGCGAGAGAGACGAGTGCCTGTGTATCTACGGGATTATGAGACACTATTACCCGAGGACGAGTAATAAACAGAATGGCCGAGTGATAACGATAGCGATTGTAAGCGAGCGAATGAGACGATGAAACGGAGCGTTATAGGAAGTAATGGCGACAGCCAATGAGCGAGCGAGGGAGTGAGCCGAGATGACACTAGAGCGTGAGCGTTGGTAAACGTGTGTGTGTGTGTAAGAGAGTCAGTAAGTTAGAGAGAGTCAGAGTGTTAGGAAGGTAGAAGGTGCGTGAAAGACGAGAGAGTAACGCGAGATTAACGAGCGAGCGCGAACTAAGAGCGTAGGGTAGAGGCCCGTAACGAGTGTATTTCCAATAAGTGTATTTAGCGTGATTTAATTAAAGACGAAAATGGAAAACTAACCCCTCGTGTGATTATTAATCTCCGAATCGAGAACCCCTACGAGCCACCGACAAACCATCCGCGACAAAGTTTCGAGACCGAGTTGTGATTCCGCGAGTCAATAGTACAATTCAGTTAACATACATAAGAAATACCTAACATCTAAAGTGACCGTTAAGGTTTTTATGTGTTCTTTCTCTCCTCCGTAATCTTCACACATTATGGATGCAGCAGTCGAAAATTTATTAAAACAGTTTTACTGACTCGGGATAAAACTGATGTTTGCAAGTAAGTAAAGAATTTTATTTATCTTTATCTATATTTTATAAACACAATGGCCAGTATTCTTATTTTAATTGTATCAATATAAGTACATTTATTTATTTCCGAAAATGTAATATATGTAACGTAAACTGAATGCCATGCTGAACTGCTGAACGCATTTTGTGACACATTTATTTAAAAAAAATGCGAGAATACAGACAAACCGCAGTATGTTAAATTGAAAATAGGCTAGTACAAAAGAAATTTACGTGTCTTCAACTGTACAGACCAAAGACACATAAGCTAAACAAAATAAAAAATGTGATAAAATCTATTTTTTTGTCGACAGTTTATGACCATTGCCTATTACTTTAATTAATTAATTAATCACTTTATATTTATTGTAAATCACTTGTAAAGCTATCATTGTAAAAGAAATTTTTAATGTGTAGAAATGCGAAGAAATTGATTTCGAATCACTTATACAGTTAAAACCTGGCTCAAAAAACTTAGAGGTTCTTATACCTAAAATAGATAAAAGACTAAAGTTTGAAAAAAACTTAGAAAAGTTGAGACTCTAAACTCTATAGTTGAGACGGAGACAATTTTCGATAACAAGGTAAATTAATTCTATATAAATAAAGTAGAATATATTGTTTATTTTATTGTACTGCACTTTGGATTTATTTATTAAAGGAATATTTATTTGAATAAATATTCTTGTACTAAATTATTGTAATACGAATTAATAGCAATAGTGCACAAAAAAGTTAATGAAATAAAAATGGTAAAATATGTTTTAGTATTGTGCCATAAATATTATATGTTATATATAGAAAAGTAAGATATCAATTGATGCGCCACCCGACACAATTAATATAACATGTGAAACAAGTAGCCCTGTAACAGTAAATGATACAAACAATATCACATCTGAAACAGTCCTAATAATATAATCGTAGAATATGCAAGTGATGTTGACATAATTGATACTGTACCGATTGACAATATTAAAATAATGATTGATAAGGAAAAGAGACTTATTCAGTCAAATAAAAAAGAACATATCGAGCAGAAAGAAAACAAAAATATAGAATTTGAAGTGTGCGAAATTGATCAATTTTAGCTTGCCAATGCTATTCGTCATTTACACGTATTTATGTGTTTAACATATTATTTAGAATACCTTTTGTGCCTTTTGCATTATAATAAAGGTAATTATGCAGTATAGGGGAAGCACCTCTGATGACCTTGACCTTGACATATGTTGTCAAGGTCACCCTCCTGAGTGACCTTCAGAAGGTTTTAGCCGTCGCTCGTTTTTTATTAAAAAGTTATTAACAAAAATAAGTTTGGCGACCTCACCGATTTTAATGACCTTGATATATGTTGTCAAGGTCATGACCCCGAGTGACCTTCAGAAGGTTTTAGCCATCGCTCGCTATTCGTTAAAAAGTTATTAACAAAAAAATTTTGGAAAATATAGTATATATAAGTGCATATATAAGTTAGTTGACGAGCTTTAAACACTTAAATACTTTTAAAGCGCGTCAACTAACCTATGTAGGTTAGTGATCAACGATTTACTGCTTTAAATGTTGTGTTTTGGTAAAGCAGCGACTTTTTCGCAAAATAAAGTATTCTCTGCTTTAACAAAAAGACTTCAATTTATCAACAATTTACTGGTTTAAATGTTGTGTTTGGTAAAGCATATACAGTTATAGAAGTTGTGATTTTCTTTAAAGCAGGGCACACACACATGTGTGTATGTCCTGCTTTATAGAAGTTGTGATTTTCTTTAAAGCAGGGCACACACACGTATATATTAGTTATTTATGCCTTCTAATACTCAAAATAACTGCTATATTTTCCAAACTTTTTTGTTAATAACTTTTTAACGAATAGCGAGCGACGGCTAAAACCTTCTGAAGGTCACTCAGGAGGGTGACCTTGACAACATATGTCAAGGTCAAGGTCATCGGAGGTGCTTCCCCTATACTGCATAATTACCAATTTGAAGCTAAGGTAACGTTTCAAAAATCTATATGTAAAACAGAGATATTATTATAATAACAGTAATTTGATATAAATGTAATAGAATATTGTTCCTTTTATTATACTACACTTGGGGGGATAAATTTATTAATAGAAAATTTATTCCAATAAATATAATTTACGGCTCTGACATGACACAAACATCTAACGAAGCATGCCGTTTAACGAATATTTTATATTTTATCGTTTGATCCCGACGCACAAATATAAGTTTCTAATTGTATAATTACGGATTTTTTATTTTTCTTTTACTTATTGCGGAGTGCTGTTTGTCGTTTAGTTTTTAGATTCGGCGTAGTTAGGGCATTATGCCTGACTAATCTATATTTGTGAGAGGTGTATTTGCGCTTGAAAAGGACCGGATCCACGGTCGAAACGTTGCGTTTTAGATCAATAAAATTTGGCCAGTTGGGTTGCTTACAATATCTCTGTTAAATATAATTTATTACCACTTGACATAATTAATATAACATCCATATCGGTTGGTCCTGTCAACATGAAAAATACAAGACTACATGAGATAGAAATGTTCATCTACTTTTTACAAACTGGCCAATTTTAAAACATTCGCAAGCCATAAATGAATATTTTAGCAGTACTATTGTTATTTCAAAGAGTTTGTAAAAGCCATGTTATTTGAAGTTGAGAGAAAAGGAAAGAGAGAGAGAAAAGTTGTGTCGGTGCGACCATCTGTGGCATTTGTAATATGATAGGTAAGGCCGCGCGTTCTGCGTAGGCCGGTGTAAATGCGCGCAATAGGCGCCGACCGCGTTGCGTCTCAGGCAGCCCGGCGTAGGTCGTTCGTGCGCGTGCGTGTGCATGTTGGGAGGGGCGCGCAGCCAGGGCGAGCGAGCATTCGTCTCCCGACCGTCTAACAGTACACATCCTTTGTATTCGGTTTCAAATAACGTACTTAATTGCGTCATTCCTTTTGAAGTGAACATTATAATTGAGTCGTGGACTGATCGAGATCTGTTTCTCGGTGTGAAACTACCAACATATCGGTTTATCGTTTATACGGCGTATTTGAGAGGCGACGATCATCGCAGAAAGGACACGAGCCATGTTGGAATGTTCCGGTGACGCTTCCAGACACGAGGAAAGCAGCCATTTTCAGAAACATCAGAGAAAGCCTTTTCAGGTTTAATACGAGAAGCCACTGGTGAACTGTGGATAAATCTGATTGTGGCATGGTCTGTGAGACCATTTATAATTACTATTACGTATTATCTGATGAGATCTGCTATTACAAGGTAACCGTTTTTTCACATTCACGAGTACGGACGTTAGACTTTCGTCTAACGTTACACAATAGATCCGCAAGGGATATTTATTTATCTAACGGTTACAAACTTCAACTTGCTAAAATCACGAGAGCAAGTGAATCGTAGAGTTGTGCACAATTTATTTCGAGTCCATTAATATCAATGAGCTTATTTGACTTTTATATACATTATTCAGTTTGTCGATTGCAATCAATTCTTCTTAGAGATAATATGTAAACATTTTCTTTACTTGCGTGCGTTTGAGAAAGTTTGATCAAAACGAAATTATTATATCATTTGAATTCAGAAAACACTAATATACCTGCGTATATGCGTCGCTCTCATGAATCCGTAATAACAACGGAAATGTCGATAATATATTACATTGACTTGCGTGTCGATAAAATCTCGTGAAATATTTCTTTGTCTTATAACCGTGAACGTGTTGCGAATTAGTATTATTATCATAATACGTTTCTCTAACAATAACGTTTTGAGTTTTGTAATTCAAAGTTTGATTTATTTAAGCGTTTCTTTGTGTAAATATTATTATCATTAACTTGCGTGCGTTTCCTTTCTTTTCAAGAAAGATATTAATTAATTGTAGACAAATTATTGCAGGAAATATTTAAATTCCCTAAACGAGAATTAGTGTGTCAATCAAAGATTATTTATCTGATATATTTTACGAATCATTGAGCTTACAAGTTCTAATTTTTTTTCATTGTCTTGATCGTTATTAGTGGATTTAATCCTAGCAGATTAAAGAACATTATTTTTCTAAACATAACCATTTACGAGCAGTTAAATTGACACACTGATTCCATCCATTTATTGCTTTATTTGATTTAAACTATTGTTTGCTGTATATTTCTTCATATGTATTATGTATTGTGTATTCAAATTGAAACGATTTTCTTTTCTTGATAGAAATTAAAACTGTTGATGCTTGATTACTTTATTTCAATGAGATCAGATAATTCAAGATACGTCTTACTTTCACATAAGAGTCGCATTATCATACAATTAAGATACATTTTCTTCTAAATAATTATTGTAAGATAGAGACGTTTATATATATACAATATCAAGAAAGGGATCCGTTCTGATTACTTGATTTATTATTGACATTGTTTTTAATTTGTTCCGATTAATTGGTTTATTATTGACATTGTGTTTGATTCAACTGAACTTCTTGTAACCAAAAGGGGAAAGTTTATATGTCATATATGTATTATATTTAATTCACACTGCGTTTAGCTATTCTGTTGTACGAATACTGGTAAGGTTTTGTAGCAGTTTTCCTTACCCTTGCAACAAATGTTGGTATTCATTGAATTTCTGCTATTTAAAAGTATCTTTCAATAAATAAATCACGGTACACAATTTCTCTCTCCATACGGGTACGTTATATTTGTTACTTCCTCATCTAAATCACGAGGCCAGGCTCGTGCGCGAGCCAAACACATGTAAATAATCATTTGTAACAATTTGTACAGATCGAATGTGATTATACTGCACAATTCGGAAGAGTGTGCTCTGTATATTATAAATAGCTACAGTTTTCACGAGAATAAAAAAGTATTAGACTCCAAAAATTATTACGCAGCGTTATTAACTAAATCATTAAATTCTTTTATTTTATCAGTAAATGTAAGTATTATTTTTATATTTCTCTATATTATACGTAAAATAATTTTATGTATGTGCAAATACAATTGCTGCAGTTGAGCTGAAAGTAATGTTTATTTTTTGTTATTCCAGAGTCCCACTGATCTTGAACATACAATAATATTGAACATCAAAGGAATATAGAGCAGCTGCGTTAAATTTGACTCTGCAATTATTTATTATTTTTGTAGGACGTAACCAAGTATGGATTTAGAAAATAGAGACGATAACGTCAATGAAGATGAAACATTAGTAAATACAAATACTTTCGATTCTTATAATTTTCAGTTTAAAGAAATACAGAAAGCTATGCTGCTTCTTCGTTATCACATTTATATAATCATAATTCTATGACGCGAAAACATGTACAGACAGTTATAGAGATCACTTCAAATTTAGTGGAAAATATTGTTAGCATGGTAGAAAGTAAAGTGAACCAAAGTTAGAATACTTTAGAGGCTCCAGAAGTCATAAAACAAGAATTAGCGTTTTTTTTAAATGGATGTAAAAAGCCTTTTTGCGACCTAGACACAGAATATAAGAGAATTAAATATTTTTTACAAAAAGGCTATTATATAGAACCTGCTATGTTACTTATGTAATTGGACAAACTATGGAAAGTAGAACGATTAACAATATTTTCACCCTGGTTTCATGTAATGTCACAGCTAGGCCAATTTATTTTGTAATAAATGTTCTAAAGGCATTATTTGAAATACCTAATGTTTTAAAAGATATTAGATTACATGTAACAAGTGAAAAATTATTCACATTGTGTAAGTAATATAATTCAGAGTTGTGGAAACATTTAAGCAACAATTTTCATGACAAACTCGTTTTACCATTAACAATTTACTATGATAAGTTTGAGACAAATAATCCGTTAGGTGGTCATGCAGGTGTTCATAAAGTGGGAGCTGTATATTTTTTATTACCATGCATGCCTCCAGAAGCACGCTCAAAACTTGATAATATTTTTTTAACGTTATTGTTCTGAGTAAAGATAGAGAAATTTACGGGAATAAAGCTACATTTCGACCTTTAATTCATTAATTACAAATGTTAGAGAAGTCAGGATTAGTCACTAAAGAAGGTATACATATTTATATAAAATGTGTTCTTGTAATCGGATATAATTTAGGTGTGCATGAAATTTGTGGATTTGTAAAAAGTTTTGTTGCGAATCATCCTTGTAGATTTTGTAAAGCCTCTCTTAAGGACAATCAAATAAGATATTAAACAACTGAAGATAAACGATTATTACGTACAGTTAATGAATATGCTAATGACTTAGAAAAAAATGACGTCTCTGTAACTGGTTTAACTGAAATATGCATTTGGAATCAATTAGATTTAGCCAAGTCAATAGAGACATTTAAATGGAATTAATTCCGGGAGGCGATTTTTTTTGTCTGTTTCGGAGGGTCATGGGTAGTCTAAAACCGGATTTTCGGGATTCTAA
>NW_020225560.1:0-12589 GCF_003070985.1 Temnothorax curvispinosus
CCGGCCGCTATTGTGAACAAATTAGGTGAACTGAGCAAAATTGATATTGGTGCCGAAGTATCCGAAGACAGTGCATCTGTCGAACTTCGTTATCTGTCTAGTTTTTAATTTTTATCGACAATAATAAGTTTTGATAATATGTTTTATTATTAATTAATATAAATAAACATTGTTATTGTCAGTCGAATTACTCTTTCACCTGTCAGTTACTTTGTATATGCATATTCGTGATTTTTACTAGTAATAATTTCCACGAATTTAAATTCTTAGGTATCAGCGCAACCGTCAAATTACATAATTAAGTTTTAATCTATAAATTAATGACAATCAAGTTTTTAATAATTAATACAAAATTTCATATTCGCGCGAACATATTGTATCAATAATAATATATGTATATATATATATAAATTTTTATTTGTATAAATACAATTTTAACCTAGCGACTTAAATTAACGCATTTTCGTCGTTCGTTTTGTCAACTTCAATAACATGTCAAGTTTTATTGCCTGGTGATCTTTCGAAAACGATAAGTTCGAAGCGTCTTTTATTAATTTGAATCAAGCAGTTGCAGAGCATTTGAATTCTAAAAAAGATGGTGCACAAATGCAGAATGATCCAGACACTTCATTTTGCAATCTGGTTATGGCGGAATTAAAACAATTGGATGATGATATAAAACAAGTCAAGAAACAAGAAATCATGAAAATTTTGTGGAGAAAAGAAAACCTGTGAGCGAGATGATTTTTGTGATAAAATAAATAATTTGCATTTATTCGTAGATACATATAATACTCATGTCTTAAGATTGTGTGATATTAACTTTAGTAATAACATATATGTGTACTGGTATATAATAATATTAATAATAATAATATTAAAGAAATTTTGTACTATTTATTTTATATTCACATAATAAATACATATCAGCATTACATTTCACAATATGACACGTATGTAATCAATCGATCAAATGTTTACGTGTAGATAAAGTCTTGATTTTGTCCTCTTGTTACATAATCATGCTGCCAATTGACCATTCCATTTGGAGTCATAAAATAATTGCAAAGAGAGTCTTTAATGTGCGTCGCAAATGCACCATTTTCGTTATTTTCAATAATTTCATCATTGTTTTCAAATTGTAAAATATTACCTTCTTTGTTTCTTAAGAAATTGTGCAAACATACAGTTGCCAAAATATATTTATTGATATTTTCAGGAATCGCAGCGATCGGTCTGTTATATATACCCCACTTTTTTGCCAAAATCCCAAATGTATTTTCTATTATACGCCGGGCTCGCGAAAGTCTATAATTAAATATGTTTTTGCGTTCCCCCAAATACCGTCCAGCATATGGCCGCATCAAATGCTTTCCAATGGGGAATGCTTCATTCCCAATAAAAAAATAAGGCACTTGTATACCGATTCCGCTTAAGCAACTGGTTCCTTCTGGAATATCCAGCATCTCATTCGTCACATTCAAGTAGCTGTTGCCATAAATTCCCGCATCACTGTTTTTCCCCATTGACCCAATATCCACCAAAGTGAATTGATAATTGTGATCACACACAGCCAAAAGTACGATGCTGTATCGTATGTGATAATTAAAGTACAGCGTACCAGAATTAGGGGGGCATTGAGCATCGACATGTTTTCCATCAATTGCCCCCAAGCAATGTAGAAAATTCCATAATGTTCAAAAACCCTCAGCAATTTGTAAATATTCTTCTCTTGAAGGAGTTCGTTGATAGATAGGACCAAGAAGTCTTTCAAATACGTCACACGTCTCTTTAATTATTTTATGTACTGTTGATAAACCAACACGATAGGCAAAAGCAACTGCTGGAACTTTGTCTCCAATCAGAAATCTGTAACATCATTATCAATATTATAATATTAATTGCCAAACTGTTTTTACACATATGTATTGTTAGACTACGAGTAATCCGAACATATACCGCAATGTAAGAGCAACTCTTTGCTCTGGTTCAAGTTCCCGTGGACTTCGTTTTATTAAACTTGGATTAACAATGTCCATCAAGTGCTGGAATGTTGGCAGTGTCATACGTGTATACTTGTGGAACATTTGCTCATCTGTTTTTATCTCCTGAAAAAGATTGTAAAACGCTCCTTGCTGTCTTCTCCTTGTGTTAATTGGTTGTACCCAGACACGCCGACGGCGCGGCGGCGACGATGACGTTCACGGTTTCTACGACGTTGCACCAAAAGTGCTCCTATGTTAACCAGAGCAATTAACAACAAATCGAAATCATCCATTTCTGTGAAAAGACAAATGTAATTCAATCTAATGCAGTCTTCTCGAATTAAAATCACATTCAGAATTGTATGAATTAATTGCAAAAACGTTAAAGAATGGCCAAACAGCGCAAACATCAGATATCAAAATAAGTGAAAAATATTCAATGATACATACAAATAATAAAGTATTATTCGAGAAAATTAACCAAATCAAGAAAATGTTTTAATAATGAATTTTTACACCTAAACTGTATATGAAACTTACCGAAAATTATGAGATGCGTTTATTTTGCAATAAATTACAATTTCTGGTGATCGCCTCGGACTCGACGACGTCTTGCTATCCGTTTTCGGATCTTGCGCCGATTTAGCTTTCGACGCGTCTTGATTCGAGTTTGCTTGCGTCTTGTTAGTCGCGGAGCTCTGAGCCTTCAGAGTAGAAAGCAATTTGGATACTTCTGCACCGATATCAATTTTGCTCAGTTCACCTAATTTGTTCACAATAGCGGCCGGCTGGGGTACGTTGGACACGGATGTCGCAAGCTGGAACTCCTCCTCGATAACGAGAAGTCAAGAGAATGTTTTAATAATAAATTTTTACACCTAAACTGTATATAAAACTTGCCGAAAATTATGAGAAGATGCGTTTATTTTGCAATAAATTACAATTTCTGGTGATCGCCTCGGACTCGACGACGTCTCGCTATCCGTCTTCGGATCTTGCGCCGATTTAGCTTTCGACGCGTCTTGATTCGAGTTTGCTTGCGTCTTGTTAGTCGCGGAACTTTGAGCCTTCAAAGTAGAAAGCAATTTGGATACTTCGGCACACAAAATCAAATTAACCTCAAAACACTATGTTTACGAAACTGAGACAATTTACACTAATAATTATATACGGTCACTGTCAGTTCGTAATTTCATTACGTTGATACTTAAATAATGAGAATACTTACGTGTTAATCAATATAAATCCGTTCTTTGTTCTTGATCACTTTTCTAGAAGGACCGACTACAAGGAGAATGTATGTGCCTATGCCCGTGGCTATGCATTATGTATTTTTATGTAGATTGAAAATCCAGAAGCCATGGGCAGAATACAGAAACCATAGCGCATGCGCTATGATATCTGCCATTTTGCTATAGGCAGATAAAGTAATACCACAGCGCATGCGCTATGGCTTCTGCATTCTGCCTATAGCTCCTGTAATTTTATGTGCTTCCACCTTTATAACTCTCCTCCGCTTTTCTACTTCTATTCCTTGTTCGCTAACACGAAGTCAGCCAATCAAATCGTCTCAGTATTTAATCGTATCATACGCGTATAGTAAATCATCTCAGCTACTGACGCGTATGATATGGCTCATGCAAGTTACGCATACGCATCTTACGCCCCATGTGAAACCAGCCTTACGCCTCCCGTTTACGCACTCTAATAGCACGTGACCTGCCTCGATTGTCGCTCCGCACTTGTGTCCCTCTACCGCTCTTCTCCATTGATCCTCCTATCGGTCTGGCAGCCCCGCCTTTCCCTCCTTATCGACTCAATCGATCTATCGCATCCACCGCTTTCCCCAACTCGCTGCTTCTCTCTATCCTGATCTCTCCCGCGCCGCCGGCATGTTACCTTTCTTCCTTGCCGACTCTGTCTGTCTACCGTCTCGTTCCGCTAACCAGTGCGGCACATTAAGCTTGCTTTTATTCTTTCCAGCTGCTTACGCCTCCACCTCGGTTCGTCAGGATAGTCCTTCCTTCCTCTCCTTTTTCCTCTCTCCTTCTCTACCTTCTCTCACTCTCCGCACCCCCCTTTTCCTGACTCTCTGCCTCGAAACCTCGCCATGTTTCCTAACCTCTCTTTGCTCTGTTTTCTTCACTCGCCAATATCTGTACTATCTTTCCTTCCTTGGCCTCTCCTCCACTTCCTCACACGCCTCTTACACTCCTCTACACGTATCTTCTTCCTTATGCCTCTACCTCCTCTCACACTCTTTTCTTTCTACCCTCTCTTATCCTTCACCTACCGACCTGCTCCCCCGCCGAGGCCTCCGGGGGAACAGGGACCAAAGAGTCTAACATGTACGCGAGTCATTGGGACTTGAGCGAGACACCTAAAGGCGTAATGAAAGTGAAGGTCGGCCCTGGTTGTCGACCGAGGGAGGATGGGCCGCGTCGCGATGCGACTCCGCACTCCCGGGGCGTCTCGTTCTCATCGCGAGAAGAGGCGCACCCAGAGCGTACTCGTTGGGATCCGAAAGATGGTGAACTATGCCTGGTCAGGACGAAGTCAGGGGAAACCCTGATGGAGGTCCGTAGCGATTCTGACGTGCAAATCGATCGTCGGAACTGGGTATAGTCCTATTTATTTGCCTATATATGTATAATCATATATAAATGTAATAATTGTATATAAAATATTTTTATGATTATATATTTAGATGATTATATTTTTCTATGATAATATTTTTATATAATAATATTTTTATATGATATTTTTGATGGCGCAGTGATACGAGGATTCAATAAAGGGACGGACAATATATCGTAAACTGTACTCAAAGGAAGTTTATTCGAGAGAGAGCGTGCGCTGAATATAAAAACGTATATATATATATATATATATATATATATATATATATATATATATGTATATTACACATGTACATATACATATATACATATATATATATTTTTTTTTATTTATATAGCTAAGAAGTATGTATAAATAGCGGCGCACATTTACCGACGCGGTTCGGTCATATTGGCCAATTAGTTCGGCTCTTGTGGGTGACATACAGCGAGGGCGCCACAAACGCTGGCTCCTCTAAAACCATGGGAGATTGTAGCCCCTGGTATAGTCCTCGTAGCTCACGCACGACGCCGCGAATTGCCGTCGGCGATGCCCACTTGACGCAGCAGTAATCTGCTCTACATTCTTTTAGGCAGAATTTGTTACCATTTCTCGCGATTCCTTAACGTCAGTCAGAAATGACCACAGGCGACGTTTCACAACGTTAGCGTTTTACAACGTTTGATAACAAAACGTTGGTTTACGTTGGGAATTACGTATTGAAGTCGCTCGAAAAGTGTGGTGCAGAGTATAACGTCAGGCGAACGTTAAATATCTTAACGTCGGGTAATAAGACTTAAACTGTTTCGAATTTGACGTTGGGAAAGTGATAAAAAAAGCACGTCGTAATTTTAATGTTAAGACAACGTCCAAAAAACGTTAGTAATTATAAGTTACATTTTATAACTTTCTTGGACCGCTTACAACGTTGTGATTAGTAAAAAAGTAGTCCCTAGTCGGAAAGTTAACCGAAAAATGCTGCTTGGGGTATGAACATCTCACGGTTTACCACAGTCGTCGTCTTCGTACATGCAGTCTAACGGTGATCTCTTCTCCGCGAAAATCAATCAATCGACCGTTCTGATTCACGACGCGAAGCGTCAAGTCCGAAATGCTCCGTACGATGATCGGAAGGTAAATGATCTGTGCCGGCGTTTCCGATATCTTATATCCTGGTGGCACGCTCGGTGAAAACTCGTGTATCGTGTGCATGTACTTGTCGTTGCTGTACGCACCCGCTGTCACGTTACACTCTATGCGAATGATGTTTACGTTGATGATATTTAGCGGAACATCCGATTCGTGCCATTGTCACGACTCCAGCACGCGATTCGCTGAAAGTCCCAGCAGCGATCCAATGTTGTTCGGTTTTGTGAAATTTATCCGATAAGCGCACTTAATCTCGCTCTTTATCGTATTGTTATTAGCACGAATAATAATCAATGGGTGCGGTTCATCTTCGTTTGTCGAGACATTATAAGATTGGTCCCATAAAAGAGCGCGTTTCAGATACATGTTTATATCACGCAGTTCGTACGATCCTTCGGGAATGGTAATCTCCTTGTCGTCGTCGTCATAGTAGAATTTATTGTTCGACGAATTTACATTCGGTATCGTGTGATAGGTTTCAAAATCTGTTAGACCGAGCTCGTAATCGCCATCGCTCAAATCCACGGCGGGAAAGTAGCTTACCGCGAGGATGTTGCTCTTGCCGGTGAGCGTAAATGTCAGTGACATGTTTGAATGAATACTGAGATTAAACAGTGTAACGCCGGTCTTTAAATTGATTGTCAACCGACTGTAGAAAACGCAGACACAGTTGTCCGCAATTGCTCTGATCGTATCGCTGATAAGGTGTGCGATTGTACTCTATTACATTGTTCTCTAGATACTGCGCCAATTCTCTCGGTGGTCGAAGATTGCCAAAATTGTCGAAATATATGGCCCGATCTCCCCTCTTTGCGTACGCTAGCCAGTGAGTACCCGATCTCTCAGTATTATCCAAATTCACGATACCGCTCTTGTTTCGACGTATACCGCCGATCGGTAACGAGTCGCGCATGAAAATACCTCTAAAAAATGGAATGCGCATACGTTTTGCCAATTGTTGCAGTTGTACATTGACAGTTACACCCTTGGGGATTTTTAACGTCTCTTCGACGTTTTTTTTCTCGAGACTCCCCGTCCGCGTTTGTACGAAACGAGATAAAGTCCGTGACCTTCCATGGCGCGATTGTGACGTTGCATCTCCTCCAGCTGACGTCGCGCGGCTTTGTTATCATTCACGGCTTTTGCGACTCCCACCGAGAATTTTTAATAACGGCAGGATCGGTAGGATACCGCCGCGTTTCGCTACCGGAAGTATTCGCTTGGTCTTCTTCTTTTTCTTCGTTTTCACACCCATACCGAGTTTCGTTTTAGCCTTCATGGCCGCCCAGACGGCTGTAGCCGCAGCTCTCTCTCCGAGAGTTGAATCGTTCGCGGTGACACGTTTTCGCGCTTTCGCGGCGAGTATATTGTCTGCCACGTGTCGTTTTGCGAGATTGTTGCTACGCGAGTAGGCTATGTCGTGCTCGCGACACGCTGCGTCCAATGGATTAATACCCCGATCACCTCTTGCCAATCGTGTTTCTAAACGAGTTCCCGGACCGCAAAATTGATAGCCGGGGATATGTAATTCGATCGGAAGCGCGTTTATCGCGCGATTCAGCAGACCTCGACCTATCTTCGGCGGCATTCGCCGCAGTTTTTTATCAACGGCGGCGGACCGTCGATGTGCGTTTGCTGACACGGCAAATTATAATGTATTAAACAGCGCCGATATTGCTGAACCTCCGAATCTGCCTTGATATGTTCGGGAAGCTTATTCTACAAATAATCTATGTGATTATAAAACTGTCGCAGTAGAATGACCTTTAGTATATACTTTAACTGCTCGGCGGTTAAATCGTAAATATCGCTGTTATCCGACACGAGCAAAAACATTTTAACGACTGAGCATCTTAGCTCTACGCGCCTCTATAAATAGGCCAGCTTTCTCAATACTGCATTTTATTCGTTGTGGAGGGGAGGTAAAATGCGGTTCGTACGACAATGGCGGACGATCAAAGTGACAAACTTTGACGATAGGATGCCGTTAACAAAAGAGGTACGCAAACATGGAGGCATGCTACCGATTTCTATACGCGGTATCATCTGCGGTCCGTCAAATTGCGGCAAGATAAACGTCTTGATAAGCTTGCTGGAAAGTCTGCACGGTGTACGTTTCGAGAACGTGTATGTGTACTCGAAATTGTTGCTACAACCGAAATATTGGTATTTGGAGAATATACTAACACCGATAGAAAAGACTGGCTACTTTACGTTCTCGAATAACAGTGACGTTATTCCGCCGAGCGAGGCGCTCCCGAATTCTATTTTTATCTTTGATGACGTGGCGTGCGACAAGCAGGATACGATAAGAGAATACTTTGCAATAGGCCGGCACGCGGACGTTGACTCTTTCTATCTTTGTCAGACGTATGCAAAGATACCAAAGCATCTTATACGCGACAACGCGAATTTATTGATTATGTTTAAACAGGATAGTACCAATCTGAAACACATATACAACGTAAACGATCACGTAAACACAGATATGTCTTATGATGATTTCAGTAAATTGTGTCATACGTGTTGGCAACAAAAGTATGGATTCGTGGTGATAGACAAGGACAGCGCGATTTCGAATGGTCGATACAGAAAAGGATTTAACGACTTTGCGATACCGAAACGTGGTTAGTTGTTGTCGACGCGTCGATTGAACAACGTTAGCGTTACAGAAAGAGATCGACACTCTGCTTTGTTTTTTTCTTCGCGATGGCTGCAATCGACGGGAATGAGAATATTCGCAAGCGCGAGAAAATCGTGAAAGATATTGCGAAAACGAGTAATTTAATTCGTAAGAAATTTCGCGCTTTAAAGACCGGTAAGATCAAGAAGGACATTGAGTTGGACACGCATTTTAAACCTCTCATCGGGCCACTTAAAAAGATCATCGACAACTCGAGCTTGACCGCGGTGAAAAAAGAGGAGCCGACAGAGAGCGTCGTGAAAATCGAACCACTATCCGTTCAACAGCGCGGCCCAGCCCATTTTTTCGCTCCGTATTTTTACTACATCGCGAATTCGAGACGAACCGCGGTGAAGAAGGAGAAGCCGACGGAGAGCGTCGCTGACGCGAAAATCGAACCGCTATTCGATCAACAGCGCGGCCCAGCCCATTTTCTCGCTCCGTATTTCTACTACATCGCGAATTCGAGACGAACCGCGGTGAAGAAGGAGAAGCCGACGGAGAGCGTCGTTGACGCGAAAATCGAACCGCTATCCGTTCAACAGCGCGGCCCAGCCCAGTTTCTCACTCCGTATTTCTACTACATCGCGAATTCGAGACGAATTGCGAAGCATCAAAAAAAACATTAGCTTTCGCGACGTGAACATTTTTATTTTTTCATAACAATGAGCAAGAAGAAATGACGCTTGACAATAATCGCTCGTGGGTACCGGAAGTAATGAAAGCGATGACTTTCCATGCGTCGACTGCTTTTATCTCTGTCAGACGTACGCAAGACAAGGACAGCGCGCTTTTGAACGGCCGATACAGAAAAGGATTTAACGACTTTGCGATACCGAAACGTGGTTAGTTGTTGTCGACGCATCGATTGAACAACATTATCGCAACATGGACAGCAGCGAGCAGATTAGAGAGCGCGAGAGGATAGCAAATCAAATTGCAAAAACGAGCAATTCGATTCGCAAAAAGTATCACGCCTTGAAAACTGGTAAAGTGGAGGAAGATATCGCGTTGGAGAGACACGTTAAACCCATCATCGAGCCTCTAAGACAGATTGCCGAAAACACCGTTGGCAAAGAATCTGACGTGTCAAAGATTGAGAATGAAACGGCGTGGGAAGACGAAGAGCCGAAGCTCAAACGACAACGACCAAACGCCTCGTTTAACGACTCCGTAATGGCTTCAACTCCGGTTACACTGAAACGATCGATAAATGTGCCATCTAATTTGAGCAAAATAACCAAAATTTTACAGCCGCGTAAACCGAAACGATCGAAAGGTCCATTGAATGAACCGCCGATAACCTCGGCGCTTTCCGTACAACCCACATTGCTCGCAAACGAAGGTGTTTTCGAAACCACGAATGACCCACTCGTGACGTCCGTTCGACAGCAATTGCAAACATCTGAGGATCGAGAAACGCCAAAGTATGTCGGGGCAGTTCTGAGCGGCAATGAAGAAAGCGATATGGACATCGCGTACGGTGTTAAATTCACCAACGATGGAATGATGCTCGGTAATAAACGTTTTGACGTGAACAACGCGGACAACATAATTATCGACGGCATACAATACGCTGCCACACGCGGTCTTTTTGAATTAATCTTTAAGAAATATCCCGATGACGATATTTAACATACGAAAGCATTCTGTTGATGACGAGTGTTCATAAACGCAATTATGATGCTCATACTCAAATAAAGGGCAATGAGGGATACAAGTACACACATATAATTGGGCCGTTGATTTCGGGTAAAAAAACTGGAAAAAGTATACCGCGTGCCATGACAGGCAACAAGATCGACCATGTTACGTCCACCCTTTCATACGCCCGGAAAATTTGAAACCTTTTTTAGATTGTAGAAAGACTTTAGTCAGACCTTACTCATAAGAACAACGACTTACCGATAGTAGGATTACCACCGAATAAATTACCATATTTACTAGCATGACTTACCAACAGTAGGATTACCACCGAATAAGTTACCATACTTACTAGCATGACTTACCGACAGTAGGATTACCACCGAACAAGTTACCATACTTACTAGCATGACTTACCGACAGTAGGATTACCACCGAATACCGACAGTAGGATTACCACCGAATGCCGACAGTAGGATTACCACTGAATAAGTTACCTCACTCACTAGCATGACTTACTGACAGTAGAATTACCACCAAATAAGTTACCACACTAGCGATAAGTCACGACCTGCGCAATAGGCCTAACCTACCCACTAGCATATAAATATAGAAGATAAATCACGATATACGCAATAGGCTTGGCTTATTCCAATAGTGTATATACAACGAATAAGTCGCAATGCCCACAAGGGTTTAGCCATAGGAATTTCCCCGCAAACGCTTCCTTCAAGTAACGCAAATCTAAACCCTCCCAGACCCTTCCTGAAAACTCAAGACATGACCATATAAGGAGAGAAATCGAAAGCGGAGCCGATGACGCAACTCAACGCTTCCACTCAGGCAACAAAAGGAAGAAAACTCAGGCCATGACCATATAAAGAGAGAAATCGAAAGCGGAGCCGATGACGCAACTCAACCCTTCCACTCAGTCAACCCTTCCACTCGACCACCCCCGCCATCGGGAAAACAGGAATATAAGGACAAACATCCCAAAAGACGCTCTCAGTTCCCCGGAGTCCTACCTCGATCACGGACTCTTCACCCAGGTAGCAAGCACTTGTCATTTTGACGTCAATATTTGGCCATAATTTGTCAGTAACGTCATTCGTCGATTAAGTGACGTATATTTAACGTCATGTTTTAATACGTCAAAAAGACTTTGTAAAATGACATTATATAGACGTTTAATTGACTACCCAGGTAGGCGACAGTCGTCATAATGACGTAATTCTTACGTCATTTTATGACGCATGTTACGTCATTTATTCCTAAAATTTAACGTAAAAATGACATATTTTTCAGAGTTTTTTTCACAGGAATATTCCTACATTTATAAAATGTTTCGTAACTTTATGATTGACGTGGTGAATTTATGGTATAAGTGGATATGGTTTGCGTGGTTATGGTTTGCGTGTGTAATTATAGTTTTATGACAACTATTTCATGCAGTGTTATAACTATCAAGAAGATATCATTACAAGATTTTTGAACACTTTAAAGATGTACCTGTTATAGACAAGTACAGTTAATAAGGAAGCATCAGGGTGAGAAGATCGTCACTATCCACTGGATCATCGAAGTCAAGCGACTCGGACGCGGTACTGTGCTAGGATGGGTGACCGCCTTGAGAGCGGCTATACGCACATGGCATGTAACGAAACAGTTAAAAAAGCTTTTTTTTTCTTAAATAAAGAAAAAGAATTTTTTTTAGTAAATGTTTATCAAGTAGACATTTTAAAATTTTAATTTCATAAAAAACATTTCTGGAAACCGGTATGTCGTACATTAAACCTATTTTTGCCGTCAATAAAACGTCAGAAAATGACGTCGTTGGGATGTGACTTAGAACCGTGAAAAATACGTCATTTTTACGTTAAACTTTAGGAATAAATGACGTAACATACGTCATAAAATGACGTAAAAATTACGCCATTATGACGACTGTCTGCTACCTGGGCAGTTAAGTAACCACTGAATCCTTCTCGAGTCTCTCTGAATCCAGAACTTTCCTATTTCCACATCGAGAATCTTCCCTATCTCCACGTGCGTTACCAAACCCAGAGCCTTCAGCTCTCTCACTACATATAGAATTACGCGTCATATAGAAATACGCCATACGTTCGTCCCACTCGACAATTATATAAATATCCATATATTCTTGATTGTAATCTTGTTACTTTTCGTAATCATATGTTAGCTCATAGATGTCCTATGTAGAATTATTGTAATATACAATCATTTTTATACAATATCTTACTCTACAAATTCTTACACCTCTTCGCACATCCTCCACTGATCCCACTTACATTACATCCACACACGAGCCCAGTGCCGTACGAGCGGCACGTCTCCGCCTGTGGGTATTCTAGTAATTGCAATAAGGCATCCGAATCACCGGTCCTCCCCTTGTGCCACATCTGCGTACGAGGCAGTGCCGTACGAGCGGCACGTTACCGTCCGTGGGTGTCTGGAGAGGGGCAGTGCTGTACGAGCAGCACGCTTTCTC
>NW_020225561.1:0-9318 GCF_003070985.1 Temnothorax curvispinosus
TCGCGCTTATCGCTCGACGAATGTCAATAGGGCAGCAGATAACTCTGGAAATAGCTTTGAAAGATAACCGCGATCACGCAAACGGAAACGATCTCCGACGACGACGACGACAAAATGTCGCGTACGTTGTTGAAATTGTTTCTGTCCGTACGATTATTGCAATTTAGATTTCAGTAATTATTATTAAAATATAACCTTCGCAAACTTCAAACAGACGATACAATTGCGCGAGGATTTGCGTTGGCTCGCGCTTATCGCTCGGCGGATGTCAATAGGGCAGCAGATAACTCTGGAAATAGCTTTGAGAAATAACCGCGATTGACCTAGAGGGAAAATTCGGAGTGGCCCGCCCCTTCGTGCCGCGCCGCGCGAAAGTGGTGGCGCCCCTCGCTGCCCCCCACTATCCCGGGTTAGAAAAGCAGCGGCGGGGCGGCCCCCGTCTGCCGACGCCATCCCCTCGCCCACCGCTTACGGCGGCCCCCACGCGTTCCGCTTTCTGCCCCCGACCCGCTGTCAAGTGCGCCCGGTTTCAAATTCCCTATATGGCTACTATTCCCTGTATGGCTACTATTTTGTATTCGCGACATTTTTTGCGAATGATTTTTTCTATATTTTCTAAAATATTTATGGTTTGCTTCCTGAGCATCTTCAGATAATTGTCCTATTGGTACGATAGCATTATTTATAATAACACTGCCATGAATCAATAATTTGTGGACTGAGACTGGCATGTAGTACCATGGGTATAATGATACAAATAATTCGGCAGTTCTAAAAGCATAGGATTTGAATTCCAACACGTTAATCCTATTACCGCTAGCGATTACTTGCAACAAAACTCCAAATCGAGTTATTAAGTTCTTATCTAAACCTGTAATGGCAGCTGATAATTCTGGATTAGCAAACAATTTTCTGGCCGTGTTGCCATCATTAGATGTACCTTTTTCTTGTTTCACGAAGTCTATCAAGAGACCTGCTTTTGTTCTGAAGGCAGTCTGTATCTCTCTTTTTCTTTGCTCGACTTCTCGTTTATGACTCTCATTCCTTGCTGACCAACATTTGATATTAATTTTATACGAAATGTGTAATAAGCATTCGAAACAGCGAATCCAGCAATGTAATCGTAATTGTAATGTAATTGTAATCGTAACGGCTAGCTATCTATTTTGACTTCAAATTTTTCGTGAAATTTATGATTTTTTGTTTTAATGGTTCCAACGCGATTTTGAGTAATTCAGTATCAATACATGATATTATGTGGCTTATTAAAGCCTCATAGTTTGATAAATCAAGATTATTTGCATACAATTAAAAAGTTGACGATTCGTTCGGAAACTTTTTATTTTGCGAGCGTGTTAAAGTATAATCTTCTATATATTGTATATATTCTATATATTTTTCACTGTATCCTGAAAAAGACGCAAAGTGAATTGTATAAAGCAACGACAAAAATCAAAACTTTCAAAATCAAAAAGTTTTTAATCGACTACTGATCGAGAGACTGACGAAAAGTTCTTATTTCCGCTGTTTTTATTTTCTTCCCTCCCCTTCCTTACCCTCTCCCTCAAGGAAAACGAATAGTTTAACGTAGAGCAATCTTATTGGCCCATGGATTTACAGAATGCGCAGTACTTCAGATACATTTATCCAATAATATTTATCATATTGCTATTATATTAATTAATGTAATTAATCGTTATAAAATAGCAATATTTAAACAAATTATATATCCCCCTTCGTCTTTCTTTTATGAGAAAATAGACAACCATATTCACTCGACATGATCGAACGTCGTCCATTGAGCTATTCATGGACGACGTTCGACTATGTCGAGTGAACTTTAAGGTCAATTATCTCAAAAAGAGGGACGAAAGGGGATGAATGATCATATATGGCCAAAAACTAGACACTTTGCCCTATCAAATGGCGCAGAGCAAACCTTAATCCATTCTAATCCACACACTTTCTTCCTGTTTGAATAATGAAGTAAGAAATTTTTAATAGTCGAATATGTTGTGTATATTTATTAATATATAATAGTACTCAAATGACATAAAACTAAAATAAATGTTTTTTGAACCCTAATAAATAAGTTATGATAGGCATTTAACTCATATTTGCAGTTATACTTTCGGCGGAGACTTTAGAAAGTAACCTATCAAATTACTAGAATTTCAGTATTCACGAAAATGTCATACTTTATCAGATCATTTTGAGGAAATAACAAAGGATAAAATCAATTATAAGCACATTTATTTATAGTTTAGGATATATATTAACATAAAATTTCGTCAAAATTTGAATTATACGTTTTTCATTTTTTCGTCCAATATCCGGTTTTTGATAGATTCGCCCCACTGTGCGCCGTAGCACCACCTTAGGCGCCTGTAAATTCGCGACGCGAGCCGCGCTTGCGCACGGTCGCAAGGTTAGGTGTAATTTCCTATTCAACAATATAAATGCAACATAATACATGTATTACATACATGTACATTACCTGTTGCATTGTGTTTTCTGGGTATCGTCTAAATCGTCTTAGCTTTTGTGTGTACTTGTGAATGAAAAAGTGGTTATGTGATTTGTATTTGATACACTTCCTTCTCGCAGTGAAGTTGCAAAAAACATAGTGCCTAATTTGTATGAAAAAGTGAAAACTAGTATCAAAGAAATGATTGCTAAAGATAAGTTAAATGTCGAATCATTATGTTTTATGATTGATCTATGGACATCACGAGCAGGGCATCATTATATTGCATTTAATTGCCAGTATATCAACAATGACTTCTTTCTTGTCAGCAAGACCTTAGGCTGTTACAATTTTCCAGCGCCTCATACAGCAAAAGCTATTTTAGATAAACTTGAAGACATGTTGTCAGAATGGAAAATGGATCTGTTTCTTGTTTGTGACGTACTTATGCCCGGTTTCTTCACCATCGGATAACTTTATCCTTAGGATAAACTCACTCTTCGTCTCCTTCTAACTCTTAGAAAGAGACGAAGAGTGAGTTTATCCTAAGGCTAAAGTTATCCGACGGTGAAGAAACCGGGCATTAGTCCTATTTGCTGAATTTCTTGTCCTCTATGATGGTCGCATTTATTTAAAACTGAAGGTTATAAAACTAAGAATTATTCTTTTTGCAGATGTGACAATTATTTTAAAGCCTATTGCTGATGTCACTGCTCCTTTCGGCAGTTCAAATTTACCAACAGCTTCAATGTTGCTTCCAGTTATTTATAGTATTGAAACTGAACTCAATAAGTTTATTGATGCTAAAACCCAAGATAGTGCTGACACTAGCATAATATTTGCTTGAAATCTGTTAAAAGAAGTTCAAAATCGTTTCAGAGCTTATAAAAATGATGATGTGTACATTCTTGCTATGGCAGTTGATCCCAGATATAGATTGGCAATATTAACAGATCCTGCAGAAGTTGAATCAGCTACCAAGAAGTTGAAGAAAGAGGTTCATAAAGCATACCACAAATCAGTTAAAACAAACACAAGTACTCAAATTGCTTCAGATCCTAAATTAAATCAACCGCAAGTATCAAGATGTCAACAGTCCATGATAACCGAAAGTAGTACTGAAACTACTTCAGTTTGCCAGTCCTCATCCAATTCTGTTTGGGATGCGGTTCGAGAGAAATCCACTATTTACAATTTACGCTGTGATTTTATGGATATGCAGGAGATTTTAGACATAGAGGTAAATCGATATGTTAGTTGCAATTTTAATTTAATAAAAAAGTAAGACAAAATTTATGTTTGAGAGCGCGCGGTAGCGCGAAATAACGCGAGGTGAAAGACGATCACAAGTAGACAGCAAGTACAAATAAAATAAAATATATAATGTTCCCAAAGTTCCAGTATGTACACGTTATTTACAGTTTTTTTCCCTTTTGCCAAGGAAGCCGTGAATCGCGCACAGAAGCTACGGCGAGCGACGCGGCATAAGCGTGTTCGAAACGCGGAATAGCGGAAAGCGGTGTGCAAAGCGGAGTACGAAAAGCGGTTTTACTATGATCTGCGAGCGAAATCGGTTCCGCGGCGCAGCGGCGGTCCTTTTAACACCTTCGAGGCGAAACTCCCTCCCTGCAGATTTCCCAGAATTTCGGGAGGGTGATTGGCCGTCGGAGTCCCGCGTCATGGAGCTGACGTCACCGATTTCACGTGGCGACCCGACGGGATCGTCACCTGTTTTCGAGTGCTTTATGTTGTCACGACCTTTTTGCACTCCCGGACCGCTCCGGGACGTGTGCCGGATCAAAAGGACTTAGGAGAGCGGGATGGTAAGCCTCTCCAGTGATTTCCTCGCACCTCCGATACTCCACGAAATATTCCGAATGTTGGGCGCCAGACGCGTCCACGAAATCGCGAAAACCTAAACGAGACGCAAAACGAAGTGTAGAGGTGCGTGGAATCGGCTAGCTTGACCTAATCACGGGCGGGGTTAATGAAGGGCAGCGCGATATTCGGCGGGGTGACACGTTAATTTCATACTCAGTCAGATAACAAAGAAAATAACATTTATTGAGTACTGGTTGTCGAGAAAATATTGTAATAACGTTTATCCATCCGGCTTCGATCAAACACAAGATAAATTTGATAAATAAATCAAGAATAGCCGGTGGCGGGGTGTCGGGATTCATCTAACAGAAATAATATTAATGCGGACGCGAGACACCCACGGAGTATTAATTGAGTCTCTAATAAACACGCTGAAGGCGCGATTCTCAAACAATTAATAATTCGAGTCGAAAGTTATACTACGCAAGAATACTACACTTAATATCACTAATAAGAGTAAGGTTCAACGTAACATGTCGCGAAATAATGGCACGTCACGCTTGGATTGCGTGAAAACCACGTCCGGAACTGTACGAAAACTCTGTCGCCACGATATCTTAACCTGACGCGAGTGATTCTGCTCGGGCGCAACGGGGAGGCGCCGAGTCATTTAACCAGGCAAAGAATACGATAACTAACGTAGATTAATGCGGTTCTCCAATGATGCGGAATACCGGTCAACGCGAAATACTAGAGTCGCGATATTGCTAATAACCACGGAACGCCATGGAGAACTACGCAAGTAACATCTAAACGCACGAAACGTGTGAACGCCGGTAATTTCTTAACGCGAGTACAAGTCTAACATAATTAATCAATCGGCGGGAACGACATTCGACCGCGACTAACAATGCCATCGACATCCCAACGCACAATTTGAAGCTATCGCGAGCAGGGACGCCATAGGACGTAACGCAAGTAATACCGGACGCAAAGTTTCTCAACGCGGGAGCAAACCTTACGCGATCAACCCGTAAGAACGAGGTCCGAATACAAATCGATACGCTAACACCGACGCTCGAACACCAGAATTTCCCGACGCGACGGAACGGTAACGCAATTTACGAAGTACCGGCCCGTATGCGGCCGTACTCCAAGGTCGCGAGGACAACGCAATATACTCGCAATATCGAACTCATTAACGCCTATCGCGACCTCCAGGGATTCGCCATAACGCTTGTACCACGGTTCCGCAGCCACGATACCATCCCGAGGCCCTTCGCTCTCGTTATCTACCGCAAAATTACACACGATCTTAACATGCGTTATCCCGAGCGAGAGCGTGCACCGGAGGGCGGTGTCGTGGCTTTACGTCTCGCGATTTACGGGCAACCTCACCGGTGATACGCCTCCTCCTGGGCTCCTCGCCGTCACCTTCCACCAACGATCCTCGATCCGCCAGACAAAGATCGAAATACCCGACTCGGGGTGGCTATCGCGTATCTTAACAAAACGTATCTCGCCGACGGACGACCAGAGTGAAACGCTAAACCCGCTCGATTGCGGAATCGATACGGTACCCCTTCCTGAGGGGCGCGCGAGCCAATCGGGCGCGAGCTTGCAAGCCCGCGATGTCCCGGCGCAGTGCTGTCGATACGAGATCCTTCGGGGGCGGGCAACGGTCCCTCGGCGGCGTGCGACTCCTCAAATTTTTGTCCTTAGCGGCGGACGGAACTTCGCTCGTGCCGGTGTGCCTCCGGTTTGACCCTGGGGCGGTGGCCAGCCACCCCGTGGGTCGGTGTTTTGTGGAGATCATTTGCTGAAGCCGGGTGTTTACCCAAGCGCTTGGGGCCCCGCTATCGGCGGCCTCGTCCGTCGCTGCCGCACGTGCCGCCCGCCTGCCGCGTTGCTCTCGCCAGCCCGCGATCTCTGCTGCTTCCGCGTTTGCCACCCCTCCTTGGTTATCGATCGTCCTTGATTTCCTTGGCCAAATACTCCCTCGAAGGTTTGCCGTGGTGTGGGTGAGGTGCCGTGCGTATTACATTGCATAAAAAAAACAAAAGAAGGTAATCAAAATGCGGAAACGCGATTAAACGACCCCTGGAGATCTCGTCGTTGCCTCCCGGGTCCGTCCCTGGGCGCGAAATTCCGCGCCTTGTGACGGCGGCGGGGCGCCGCGACGGTGCGGCGAGCCGCAACGTCACAGTGTATAGCATGGATCGTTCCTTTGTTCTAGCGTTGTTGTTTGACTTTATTAGTGATAACAATGTTAAAATTTCTAGAAAGCTAATCCCGAAAGATCCATGCTATACCGAATATTCCCGTGACAATTCTTATGCGACATTTTACGCGAATATTAAATTACTGCAAGCGTGCATGTGCTCACATGCAGCCGAACGCGACTTCGTCGCGATGCTAATTATTGCGATCTCAAACATTCCCGCCCGCCTCGTCATATGTTGACGAAACGAGACGGTGCGCTCGCTAAGGCGAGCGCTGTCGCGGCGCGACGTATCGATTAGCGATCGATTAATGGTCGCGATCCCGGCGCAAGTGCGAGCGGCCATGTTGCGAGGTGTGCGGCTGCGCATTATCATAACACGCGACGATCTCGAGCGAGAAACATATTTCGCGCGATATATACGGTAGCGCGAATTCGGTGACATGTGACAAGATAAGCGGTTAAGTGAACTAAACATTGGCAGAAGGCCGATAAAGACGATTACGCGAAGTGAACGAGAAAAAGTACAGGCGGACGGCCTACAAGAATAATTACGTGACGGTGAGTGCCGGTGGGCTCACGCATCCCTCGGCGGTGGCTGGTGTTGCGGCAGCGGCCTCGCGGCACTTACGACGGCCGTGGTGGATCGAGGCTCGCGCGAGCAAAGGCGCGACGGCGGGGCACGTGGTGACCACGTGTATCATAGCCGGGCGCGAATTCGTGCGTACGGGGTGTCGCGAAACTGCGAATAAGTCCGCGAGTGAATTACCGTGGTTGCGTGAGTGCAGTGATTGGTGAAGCGGTGGTAGCAAGCCCGGAATAATATCGTGTCGTTTACGCACGCGACGAATGTAACCGGTAAATGAGCACGGTAAATTCCACAGTGACAAGTTATACCGCGAAGCAACCGACAGACATAAACGTGAGAAGACGAACTGTGATAAGCGCGAGAAGGCGGACAGTATATACGCGAGAAACCGGACAGAACAATACGCGAGAAGCCGGACAGGAATGCAACGGTGCAACAAGGGGAATCGACGGAGGGTGTAAGGCTCCGTGTCAATCCTCTTGACGGCGGATTGCACGACGAGTTTCCGCTTTGGCAGCTCGGCGTCGGGAATCTCATCGCTCTCATCCGGCCACCAGGTTCGGCTCTCCGGTAGCCACCTTGGGCCCGTCCATCTCAAGGGATTGCCGATCAGCTCGCTGGGAGCGATCCCCTGAGAAGAGCAGTTAGCCGGGTTGTCTCGTCCGGGAATGTGCCGCCACTGGGCCTCGTGACAAGTACGCTGGATGAGTGACACCTGGTTGGTCATGAACGGCTTCCACCTGGATGCGTGGTCCGTGGCCCAGTGAAGTGTCACGCGGGCTTCGGACCGGCGAAGTAGTGGAGCTGCGGACAAACTTAAAGAGTCGCGAGCGTGTCGCGTTAACGTGGTGAGCCAAGTGATAGTGGACAGTTCAAGTGCGTGTTGCAGACGGTATTTCTGAGGGATCCCGACGAGACTGTCCTCAGAGTTCGTGGCCCATTTATGCAACGGGAGCCCGCCCGCCGTGCAGGGTTTGCGCACTTCGGTATGCACGGCGGTCGCGTCGTCGACGGGCTTGCGGCGAGGTTCCTCGGGTGCGAAGAGACCGGCCGTCGGACGACGTACCGGCCTGCGGATGTGCGCTTGAGGGTGCGCACAGAGAGTCGCTCGCACTCCTCTTCCTCGGGAGTGAGCTTGGTGATCGTGCGCGGACGAAGAAGGCTCTCAGGACTTGCGGCCCCCTTGCGCGCTGGAAACCCGCCCGCCGTGCAGAGTTCGGTTTGCACGGCGATCGCGTCGACGACTGGCTTGCGGGTTTCGGCGTGGTTCTTCGGCGGCGATGAGACCGGCCGTCGGACGACGTACCGGCCAGCGGATGTGCGCTCGTGGGCGCACACGGAGAGACGCTCGCACTCCCTTTCCTCGGGAGCGAGCCGGACGAAAGCGGAGTGAGCTTGGAGTGAGCGGCGGTGACCAAGAAGAGAGGTCGCACCACAGCCCCCTGACAGAATCCATCCCAGGATGGTCTTCTGCGCGATCGGCGTTTGCGGTTTGCCTCGGCGGAGGCCATCTTCCAGGATGGTCGAGCACACCTCAGCGCCCAGGAGCAGCTCGACTGGGTCGTTGGCGGCGAAGAGCGGGTCGGCTAGCGGAAGCCCCTGGAGGTGAGGCCACGTGGTGCTGCACGTGATCGCGGAGCCCTGGTAAAGCGAGGGGCGCGGAAGCACGAAAGCGACGGCGGTAAGTATGGCTCCGGTGGTCCTCGACGTGAGGCTCATTGACACCTTGCCCCGAGTGGATCCCGATTGTGAGCCACCAATGCCGAATATTGACACTCGGGTGCGCGATCGCGGTAGATGCAGCCGTTGCACACGCGCGCGGTCGCGAGGAGGATCGCTTTGCGGTCGTCGGCCCTTCCGACGGCGGAAAGCACGCTGACCTCAGCGGCGGGTGTCGGCTCGGAAATGTACGCGTCGTGAAGCATCGTGTGGTGACGCGAGTTACACGTCATACAATTCCTGGTGGACTGCCACCAGGTGGTTGCCGAGACAGTTAAAGCATAACTTGTTTGTCTCGGCCACTGTCTTTCTGTCACTGGCCGGCTTGGCCTTGAAGTCGGGGCATCTCATGAGCGAGTGCTCCCCGTTGCAGAGCGGACACTGCGAAGGCTCGGAACGCCTCGCGACGTAAGTTTTCGCGGACCGGGTTGGTTCACTCGCGGGTTTAGTGGTTTTCGGATTCGCTGCGTTCAGCGTGAGGATCCGTTTGTTGATGAAGGT
>NW_020225562.1:0-4988 GCF_003070985.1 Temnothorax curvispinosus
GTACGCTCTGCTCTCTGTCTCTCTCACTCAGTACTCGCTCGTTATCACTCGGCCATTCTGCTTATTACTCGTCCTCGGGTAATGTTGTAGCAAAATCTCGCAAATGCGCTGGTTGGCGTCTCACCCTGGTCGAACGTCTCGGTTGTGGACTCTCTGCGCTCTCTTCTTTGTCCTGCTGATTTTCACTTGGGACTCTCACGAACTCCTCATCCTCACGATCTAGTTTACTGTCTTCCGTCGTTGCTTCCAACAGGGACTCCACGTCGTCTTCATCCGACTCCTCGTCATCCTGCGGTCGCCATATCTTTAATTGGCTCGCGTGTGCGGTAGAGGCATACCGTCGTCCTGGCTCGTCTTGACGCAGGTCAGCTACTTTGTAGGTGTCCTCATGAAGCACTTGTGTGACTAACAACGGTCCTCGATATTTTCGCTGTAACTTCGTGCTCTCGCCGGTGGCGATCGGCGCTACTCGCATGTAAACTATATCTCCCACGTTAAAGCGGATGCTTTTCGCCCGGTTTCGATCATAATGCTCTTTCATCTTCTGTTGCTCACTAATGATTTTATCTCGTGCCGCCCGCTGCAGCTCTACTGGTGACCTATACGACGTACTCTCGTCAGTAATTTTTCGAAGTTCTCCCTCCTTTCTTCGTGCTTGGTAGCCGTAGAGTAACTCGAAGGGGCTCTTTCCCGTCGTTGCATTTGGGGCATCATTCAGATGACATTGGACCTCTGGCAGTCGAACGTCCCAATCTCGTCCTTCGTCATCTCGTAGACTCGCTTGTAGTATTGGAATTAGAGTGAAATTCACCCTCTCGATTTGCCCGTTAGCTTGTGGATGTCGCGGTGAGTTCAAAGTGTGGTGTATTCCGTGTGTCTTACAGAACTCGGTGAAACGATTCGCAACGAAACATGTTCCCCGATCGGATATGATCTTACGCGGCGCTCCAAAGTCTTGTACTAACTTTTCTAATGCACGTATTACTCCACTAGTCTTAGTATCCTTCGCCGGATGTAGTATCACATATTTTGTTAAGTTATCAATAATTGCTAGAATATACTTATTACCTTTCTTAGACGTTACAAAAGGTCCCGTGTGATCGACATGAATCACCGCAAAAGGTCGCTCGCCCGGAGGTATTGGATGTAACAAACCGCTCTGTCGGCCTGTTTTAACTTTCGTTAACGCACACTGTATGCAGGCCCCTATATGTTGTCGCAGATATCTTCGCACGCCCGGAAAATAATAATACTCAGTTAACAATGCTATCGATCGATCCAATCCTGGGTGACCTCTCATATCATGGAAACGTACGGCTAATCCTTTCCTTATTGCTCGCGGTACAACGAAAAGTAAACGTTCTCCTCGACGCTTGTATACAATACCATTCACTAACTCGTATCCTTCTATTTCACTTAACTCATGCTTATTTCTATCATTTACAGCTTTCTTAAGTATTGCACTCTTACGTTTCAATAACTCATCACAACTCTGATGAGTCTGGTTAATCGCAACTCTGGTTAATCGCAATCTCGTCATACTCATTTACCATCGTGAAAACTCCACACTCATCCAAATGATTGCTCTCACTCACTGGTGCTCGACTTAACGCATCTACATGCGCAAGTTTCGTACCCGGCCTATGCTCAATATTATAGTTATACTCACTCAATGTATTATTCCAACGTACTATCTGGGGATTCACAGTTTTCTGTGTACTTAAGTACAATAACGCTTGACAATCAGTAATTATCGTAAACGGTATGTTAATTAACATCGGCCTCAACCGTGTGACCGCCCAAACAATCGCCAAAAGTTCTAACTTACTCGAATGGTAGTTTTTCTCAGGTTCACTTGTTCGTCTACTAATCGCGTAAACTAGGCGTAAACGATTTTGTTCGTCGCGTTGAAATAACATCGCAGCTAATCCTAATGCACTCGCATCTGTGTGCAATTCCGTTTTACGATCTGACTTAAATGGTTGCAAAATTGGTTTCTTAGTTAAGCTCTCTTTAAGTTCCTCAAACGCGTATTGCTCTGATTCGCCCCATGTAAACTTTGCTTCCTTACTTAATAACTTGTGTAATGGCGCGGCTATCTGTGCGAACTTTGGTATAAATCGTCTAAAGAAACTGGCCATGCCTATGAATCTTCGTACCTCATGTGCGTTTTCTGGGGTCGGATATTCGATAATCGCTTTCGTTTTTTATTCTCCCGGCTCGATACCTTCGCCCGAAATTTCGAAGCCTAAATAACTAACTCGTTTATGTAAAAATTTACACTTACTTAACTTCAAAGTCAAACCTGCTTTACGCAATGCTTCTAACGTTAATATTAATCTCTCGCGCAAATCGGGCCAACTACGTCCCGGTATGAACACATCGTCTAAATAAAATAATACCCGCCGTTCACGAAGTGGTCCCATTGTCTTCTTCATTTTCTTCGAAAAATAAAATGGCCCGTTCAACAATCCGAAAATCATTCGAGTGAATTCCCCCGTTTCATCAGGAGTAATAAACGCAGTCTTTGGCATCGCTTCCTCGGATAACGGAATTTGCAAATACCCGTGTGCTAAATCTAACGTAATGAATAAATCACAGTCCTCAATCTCGACTAGATGATCGTCTACATTAGGTAAGGGAAAAGGAACTCGAAGTGTTTGTCTGTTAAGCTTACGAAAATCTACAACTAGACGTGCCTCTCCGTTTTTCTTACGAACTAACAATACTGGGCTCGCATAAGGGGAGTTTGTATCACGCACTATACCCGCGTCACGCCACTCTTGAATTATTCGTTGCATTTCTACTCGTTCGGATTTACTTGCTCGATATGGTTTAGACGCAACCGGTTTACTATTCGGCAATTCTTTAATGTCCATTTCGATATCTGTCGCCTTGCCCAACTCGGATAAGTCAATTGCCACACAATCGCGATAATTGTTCAACAGTTCGACTAACTCCTTAATCACGCACTCTGGTTGGTCCTCGCCGATATCCAAATCTTCTCGTGTGATAGGCCTACTGCTAACCATCTCCAGCGTTCGCTTCGGTATCATAGGCACACGTATAATCTCGCCTCGCTCGATGCACTCTCCCTTGTTCACAGTCAGCTGCTCGGCTTCCATGTTCAGCACGGCAACTTCATAATGATCGTTGACCGACACCGTGTCAATGATCTGGACGGATGTTGGTGACATCAGTTTGCGCTGCTGTGACGATCGACACTTCCTCCGCAGTCTCACTCGGCTCTACAACAGATAAATACGAATCTTCCCGCTTGGAGAAAATCAGTTCGTCTCCGCTTTTACGGTATTCGACATATGGTTGTTCCGTAAATGATCGACCGATTATCGCGTCGAAACTCTGCGTATCGTCAGGCACTATTCGCACTAATATGTCTGGTACAATCACGCCGTCCACGTCTATCTCGGCTTTCACAATACCCGGAGATGTTACTACAAAATGCGCTGGTCCGAAACCCTTCAACTCGGATCGTGTTGGTATTACCTCGAATCCTTCGCTTAACACTAGCGTTGCTTTGACAGTACAGTCCGAACTACCGGGATCGATCAATGCCTTCACTTGTCGTCCGTTAAGTCGCACTAATTTCACATATTTACTAATCGTGTTCATGTTCTTCTCATCAATTATGTTCACTTCCGCCTTAGTCGTCGGTTTCGCATCTGGACAGTGACGTTGTGTGTGACCCTTCTTCTTGCACAATTTACACAACAACTCGCGCGGCTCTTCTGAGCAATCACGTGCAATGTGTCCAAAGACTTTACAATTGTAGCACTTCGGCTGACCCTCTTCGTTGGTTACGGGTGGACGTTTATCTGGATTAGCGGTATCCTTGGGTTTGCTGTCCTTGCTCGTGCTCGCTGACGTCACAGAGGGTTGTCCCTGGCTCTTTGGTTTCACTTGATCCTTTTTGGACCGCAATCTCGTAGCACGTTGTGTTAACACTCGCTCGTTTGCCATAATGTCATGCAACAGGTCGTCCAACGAATGATGGTTACGCGCCATCAAGGATATACACAACTCCTTCGACCACAGCCCATCAAGCACTTGTTCCTTAATATCGCGGAAATCGAGCTTCAAGTCCATGCACAGCTTTGTTTTGGCATGAAAATACGCACTTAACGACTCGTCCTTTTGTTGCACTCTGTCTATCATTTTCTGCCATCGATCCGATGTACTTTCGGGCACCACGAACGTATTCTTGAACGCTATCTTAAAAGCTTCCCAACTCACTAACGTTGATGCGCGTGCGCGATACCAATCGCGTGCACCGCCTCGTAGATGCATGCGTGCCGTCTCTAACGCGAAATTCTCCGGCCACTGATGAATCTTCTGCATGCTTTCGATATTGTTTAACCAGTGTATCGGTCGTATACCTTTACCATCGCCCGTGAAATTCTCGATGTTTTTGCACAAGTCAGGTATCACATGATATAGCGGTACTTGGTTACGCGGCACTTCATTTCGCGGCACTTCATTTCGCGCTTGTTCATTTAAAAGTGTGCGCGTTAATAACCTGATCAATAAGGCCTCAGTAGACTCTCCTTCACGCCCCGCCGCACGCAGCACATCATCCAATGTCGAACGTGTCGGTATATTCGTTGGTAACACCGCTGCACCCATCGCTCCGCCGATATTGCCGGTCTCGTCTACCGATATCAGGTCCTCATACTCGCCGGACGCTTCGCTCGTGTACGATTGTCGCGCACTTCCTCCCGCCGTTTCCGGAAAGTTCCCGCCAACACTGCGGTCTTCTTGCGCTTTTCCACGTTCATCGTCGCCATCTTGGTCTCGTGGCGATCTTCTAGCATCGGGATGTATTTGTCGCATCGTATTGTCCAAGGGGTCGTCCTGTTCGGAATCCGAAGACATCTCTGCTAATCTCAACACCAGTTTTCCCGAGAATATCCCACTTCTGAATGATAAAGATATGCTCTCGATAATCTCTGTCTGTCTAAACGGGCTGG
>NW_020225563.1:0-4185 GCF_003070985.1 Temnothorax curvispinosus
TGAACAGTATAGATAACAAAACTGAATAAAAATCTTAATTATTATAACATAATCCCAGTAAACCAGTTTGTAACTGTTATGTAACTTAGGGAGCACATGGAAAGAACAACTCTTCATTAGTACCTATACTTTACTTCTGTAAAGAAATTTTGCGATCTATAAAGCCGTTTCAAAGAACGAACTTTGACAGATGTATGTCGTATAGATGCCTCGTTAGACAAAGACAGATATCTCTCGTATTATTCCTTTCTCTCCTATGTATGTAATTTGCATGCACCCATTTATTCTTTTCTCTCTCTCTCTCTCTCTCTCTCTCTCTCTCTCTCTCTCTCTTTCTCTCTCCATCCCTGTCCCTCTCTCTCTTAGTACACTGGGTAGCATACACTTAGTATGGTAAAATCAGGATTTTTTAGAAGTGTGGTGTTAGGATTCTAGGGTATATTTGAAGAAAAAAAACGGTAATGTTATTTAGGACAAGAAACTCTATTTATTATTTTGTTGATAAAATGTTGGGAAATATAAACGAAAAAATACATACATAAATGAAATATATTATATTATTTTTTTTATTGTTACTGTCGAAAGTAAATAATATTACATAAAACTAGTAATGCAATTCAACATAGATATACATACACACGCACACGCATACGCAATCGCACATACATATGCATACGCACATACATATTATTTTTATTATTTTTTCTGTGGGCCCCAGGCCCCGTCTACGATGACGATATCACGGACATGGGACGTCTCCAGGATCATGCTCCGATTACTTTGTACTAACAATAAGAATAATTCTGCATACTTTTTTTATTTTGTGCCTTTATATCATATGTATTTTTCAAGCATATAATAGCAACCTCGCAAAAAATGTCTTTTTTTATTTCAATTTCTGTTTCAAAAAGAATGTTTTTTTTTATATATATTTGCTTGTCATAGTGATTGAGATACGCGAGAGCGCGCATAACGTGCAGTTTACGCCGAAGTGGCTGTTTGCGAGCGATATGTTTCGTCGACGGATGATTAACTAATTATGGATTGTATACAGAATACTGGATATTTGCGTAAAGTATCGTTGCCTCGCGAATAAAGTCGAAGGACCGTCGAGAAGAGGAAGCTCGCGGTGCTTTCATTTCCTTTCCGAGTGCGCTTCAATCTTTTATCCGTTTTCTATTCGCCCTCGTCTTCGTTTCCATTGCCAGTATGCGACAGCCGTTACTGCACTCCATGAAGGGTATCATTGCATAATTTGTCGAATAATACTTAAGCAAAAAAGATGTCTTTCCTTGTGCTTAGAAATCCAAAAAGATTATTTCGAGAATCATAAAGAAATTGTATTCTGTTACTGTCTAATTGTTTTTATACATTTATAAGTTTACAAGTATACATAGGACTTGAAAAGAAAGGAAAAAGGTAATCGTCGCGTTTTTTTTTCACAGAGACGGGCAAACGTGAAACTGTGTTATTCACGTTGCCCGACTAAATCAAACTCGGATGCTACAAGTATCTAGTGTTTATCCAGCGGGACTTTTAGGATGCCGCGGATGCTGATATCAAGAATAATTATGATTTATCTTACTTAGTGGAGTACGTACATCTTTTCGGAAACGAAGACAATGACGACGATGACGATCAAACGAACGCTTCCGTTCTTGTCCCAAAATTGTTTTCGTTTTCTCTTGTAGCGAACGTTTCAAGGAATTTGCTTACGACGGTTCGTTAGCATATGTCTCGCGGTAATTAACAATTACACGGAGCCGTCATGTTTTCCACAACGCGTAGGGAAAAAATTAAATAGTTTTTAATATGTATTCAGAGAATGTTGATTCATCATATTATTCTTTCAAACTTGCTTTCCTCCTTTTGAAAATTTACACTAAGAGAAACTTTTGTTACATGTTACTTTATATTGATTTTTTTTAACATCTCTATTTTTTAAAAAGAAAACGAAAACCGTAAAAGAAAATTATTAAATTTATCTTTATCGTGTTGGGAATTCATTCAATTTTATCGCTACGTGTCTCAACTTCTCTTGTTCAAAACAAAAAACTAATTTATAACTTTTGATTTTACATATAATTGCTAAATTTCAGTTTTGTCACATGCGATTTGTGCGAGCTTATTTCGTGGAGCAAATATTTTGTTGCGTTTTCGAGAAAGTGTTTATCCGATCATTAGCAAAGCGACGCGATGCATTTATATTCGATCACGAGGGACTATGCACAAATTTTTGCATTGTATGCGGATTTTATAACTCTATTGACGAATATAAGATCTAAGATCTTTTGCATAATTGATTTACGATTAAACTCGCGCTTTATTGAGGCTCAGATGTACACCCGTCTGTATCACGTCAATAAAAATCTGACAGCAAAACGTGTATATGAATTCATTCGTTTAGCAAAGGATGCGCGTTGACCTTAGAAGCGCACGTTGGAATTTCATCCGGAGGAAAAAAAACTTTGTCGCGTTTTTTTAATATTTCTAATTCTCAAAATAAATTCTTCGTGTATATTTTTTCGTGCTCATAATATTATTTGATACGCGCCCCCATACGCGCCGCCATACACGCCGCCGTACGCGCCGCCGTCGGCGTCAAAATGGCCTTATATATAACTCATATAGACTCATTATATGAGCTATAATAAATAGAGTTTCTTGTCCTAAATTACATTACCGTTTTTCTTTCTTCAAATATACCCTAGAATCCTAACACCACTCTTCCAGAAAATCCTGATTTTACCATACTAAGAGTAGCTACCCAGTGTACTTGTAAGAGAAAGAGAGAGAGAGGGACAGGGATGAGAGAGAGGGAGAGAAAGAGAGAGAGAGGAATAAATGGGTGCATGCAAATTACATACATAGGAGAGAAAGGAATAATACGAGAGATATCTGTCTTTGTCTAACGAGGCATCTATACGACATACATCTGTCAAAGTTCGTTCTTTGAAACGGCTTTATAGATCGCAAAATTTCTTTACAGAAGTAAAGTATAGGTACTAATGAAGAGTTGTTCTTTCCATGTGCTCCCTAAGTTACATAACAGTTACAAACTGGTTTACTGGGATTATGTTATAATAATTAAGATTTTTATTCAGTTTTGTTATCTATACTGTTCATCAGCTGCCGCTACCCTCTACTCTGATGCTAAGACTGAGGTATATTTTTCTATATAAAGACAGAATAAAATTAGTTATATATAAATCAATACTATAAATTTAATATTTATTGCATTTGTTATAAAAGTTATTATTTTACCCCATCAAGAATGGATAGATCTTTTGAAAGAGTTTTACATCATTCATTTACATTACAAGAAAAAAATTATTAGAGGTGCAAGAGATGCAGTAAATTGCCAAGTCTAATAAGTACCCGCGTCAATACATACTATGTATACTAATTCACATTCTCAATTATGCTACTGTTATTATTTGTCATCAGACAATTATAAACATACACATAATAATTAGATACATATTATATATATATATATATATATATATATATACACGCACATGTGCGCGCATATATATACACACACACATAATAATTAGATACATATTATATATATATATATATATATATATATATATATATATATATCGTCTTGTACTGCATATCAATATAATTATATTTTTTAGATATTATTTTTGGTTCACCTAATAATAAAGACTTGGGTTTTTCTTTCGAAATATCAGCTGTGCAGTCAATTGATCAAGGTAACTTAAATGTAGTTAATGCTAAATAATTATTATATTGATTTTATACACATGTATTGATTTTGTAAACATCAGTACAAAATTTCTTTTATTCAATAAATGTTACTAAAAAAATTGTCAAATAATTGCTAGTTAATGTAATACGATTTATTTTCATAAATCTTAACTCTTATGTTGCAGTTTACAATATTGAAAATAAATCTTTAGAACTCAGTAAAGAAGTTAATACAGTTAAAGTAGTTAATACAGATACAGCGGTTAACCAACAAGGTAACAATACAATCTGTCTATTCTTTTTAATTAAACGTTGTTACGAATGATTTCATAACGCACACATCTATATCTATATTAAAATGTAATATATGATTAATAGATCATATGTACATGATCTTTTCCAGAATTGTATTCCGATCTTTCAAAGCAAATTTCTCGAAAAGATTCTTAAATAGTTTTCATATAA
>NW_020225564.1:0-5399 GCF_003070985.1 Temnothorax curvispinosus
ATGAATTCCATTGAATACCATTGATTCCGTTAACGAAATGAATACCATTGAATGCCAAACTAGGAATTAAAAATTTCCGTATTGAATTCCATTGAATTCCGTCTATCTTGACAATAAAATAAATACCATTGAATGCCAGGATAGGGATTAAAAAGTGTCCGTGTTGAACTTCATTGAATTCCGACCATTCCGACAATGAAATATATACCATTGAATCCCAAATTTAGAAATAAATATGTATATATCAAATTCCATTGAATTCCGGCGACATTTACAATAGAACAAATTCCATTTTATTTCAAATTAAGATTAAAAAACGAGTATAATACGTTAAATTCCTAGTTTTATCCCATCGTTATTTAAATCTATAATATATATTGAATATGTCATTCCCTATCACTTATAAAATTGAAAGTCATTCTTATGAATTAATTGTAATTTTAAAAGTTCCGTATTAGTTTAATTTTTGGTAACTTTGGGATAAACAGACTAATGTAAAACATTAAATTTTTAAATATTCAACAGTCAGTATTGTTACATTAAAATAAAACGTTTTATTTACAAAAATCATATTAGACAATTTTTATTGTAAATATATATACAATTAAGTTGAGCTCGATGAGGAGATTCTAATCTACCCTCCCAGATAGCACAGAGATTCGAAAAAGAATTCTTTTTTATGTCACTAATTCTGAATTCTTTTTTAGATGCAAAAAAAATTCTTTTTGCATCTAAAAAAGAATTCAGAATTAGTGACATACAAAAGAATTTTTTTTTAATTCTTTGTGCTATCTGGATACTCCGAGTAACAAGCACATAAAATCATATAAGACATGTTTTTTTAAATAATATTAAGTATTATACAATAATACGCATTCTTACAATAAATTACATTATCAATTTTACATAAAATTATCGATTAAGGATAATTTTTAAAAGTAAAAGGTTTTAATTAATCAGCCTCGAATACATTAGGCATTGAACAAACATACATTTGTTCTCCAATGTCTACTAGAACCATCTTTGAAGCAACCTCGACTATCGACACTAAAAATTGATTACTTGTTGTTAGCGATCTTATCTTCCACATATGTGGTATCTCAATTTCTCCAAGAATTACCTTCTCTAAAGGCAATTCGCTGACATTGAAATAACATCCAGTATCGGGAAAACTAATTATTTCTAAAATTTGTGCAATTTTCTTTGATTTTAGCTGAATAATACTATTATTCCATTTTTTGGACCGCGTATAATTTTTAATTTGGTATAATTGGCCATTATACACACATTTCTCATATTTTAGGCCTCCAGCTGTGCATGCATCTGCAAAATATTTGCCCGATCCAAAAAAAGTTACACCCTCTGTAACTTCTACGTTTACAGTTGATCGATTGCCACCAAATAATTTATCACAATAAATTTTTACATTATTCGATAAGGAATTTGTAGCTACGCCTACTCGATATGACATAACTTGCAATGATTTTTTGGCCATTTGTTGCTCTACACCCTTTGGCCCATTGACTAGTTGCTTCAAAACAAAAATGTTACTTTCATACGGGAAAGCCGATGTTGCCCAAAGAGGTCCTGATTTTCTAACAGATTGAACGCAATGGAGAATAGAATGAACATTATATCGCATTGCAGTCGTCCCATACAAATTTTCAAAATCTGCTACGAACTTCAAGAGATCTACTTCGCACTGATCCAGTTCAGAATGCGAGATTGAGGTCTTTTGTAAAATATACATGCTTTTGACAAATAGTACGTAATGTTCGAGATTTTTCTTTGGCACTAAATCTATACAAACAGGTATAGAGTAATATAACAACCATGACTTCCAGTCTTTTGCTTTAAAATTACTATAATTAGTCATTGATTGCGGCAACTTCCGCAAATCGCGAGGAGGTTGAATTCTACGTAATCTTTCGTTAATGATTTTTCTTGCATCGCGACTTAGAATTTTTGTGAATAAATCCCATACGTGTTTTGTTACGCCTAAAATGACTGTATGCATGCAATCAAGTGGAAAACCCCACACCATATCAAAATTTGATAATGATGCAAGTACTGAATCTCCCTTCACTCCTCGACTTTGTAATCCAGTTTTAGCCGATACTTGCGTATCATATAAATGAGTTTTATGAGTTCTTAACTCGGATTCTTGGTACTTGAAAGGATAACGCATAGCAGAAATATATAGCCCGGGATGATAACAGTAGCTACATCCAAAATATCCATTATATTGTATTCTATTTTGAACTACTGGTCGAGCTACGGAGTCCATTGAACAACATAAAACAGTTGGCGTATATGAGGTACGAACATTATCAACCGTTATGCCAAGATCAACACCGTCTTCACGTAATTGATTGATTTGTTTAATAAACTCCGTAATGTATGTATTCATAAGTTGAGGAGTCGGCTCATGTTCAACAATCATGATACCTACCGTCAATACATATTTAAATCGCATTGTTGGCGGTAAATCATTGAAAATGAGTTGAAGAGGCCAAAAACTTCGTTTTGACTTATGAAATAACGGCGCTCCATCAGTATTAATATTGCATGTTAAAGAAGTGGGATAATCCATAATCAATTCACGATATAATTCTCCGTCGCTTATATCACTAATATCTCTACTTTCCTGTGTAACGCGCCGAGCATTAATTTTTTCAATCAAAGCATTCTGAACATTTTTATCTTGCATAAGTAAATCTAATTGGTACCGTAAATCTATAGATAAAAACATATTTGTGCTTGACAAACTTATATTGTGTTTATGATTGCAAAACTCGCACAATATTTGATTCGCGTCAAAATGTTTCTTTGTTGTGGAATATAATTTGCTGTAACAATTAGTGCAATAATAATGATAAGTTATTATATTATCCGGTGGGTCAATTTCCTTCGCAAATCTATGATTTGATATATTAATATTACGAAAAGCTGGTCCAGCACATATACGAAGAAGTTCCATTATGGATTTGCGCGCTTCATTTGACGCACGATATCGCAAACAGTGCCCAGCTACCATCGAGACAACATCATCTACACTTAAACCCGCCGCCGGAAACATTATTGCACTACCTGTGCGTGTATGAAATTCTTCATTTCGCACGTCTAAATTATCTTCATTTTCTTCAATGTCATCAACACTCCCAGTGACGCTTCCTGCATCCGATGTGTTTTCATCAACCATTACCCATTCTTGATCTTCAAATGAGATATTCTCTTGCACGCATTGTGCAGATTGTGGTATTGTATTTTCGTGACTAACACCAGCACTGCCAATGACTTCTTGTTCAAATATTCCAGCGTTGCAAAGCTGATTCGAACACGATGGTTCACAATCAGTAGTCCCTACAAGGAACACAAGAGATTTATTATTACTCTTGAAAAGCCATTAATATGATACACAAAAGATATTGAAAAATTACTAAAATAAAGATATTAATATGATTATGATACACAAAAGATATTGCAAAATTATTCAAATAAAGATATATATTAGATATATATTTTGTTGCAATACCATCAAATTAAACAAGAAATAAATTAATACTTTTGTTTCCAAATTAATAAGATAATGATATTAATTTATTGTACCATAACTGTACCAAAACGTATATATATTTCATTAAATTTTAAATAAATTTGTAGAGATCTCTAAAATTCGCAAGAACATGATTAAGATAAACATCGTTCTAAATTGATTAAAATTTATTTCATGTAAAATCCAAAATAAAGTATTTTTTATTTACCTAAAATCTTCTTTCTTTTAATCTTTTTTTCGCATTAGTTATAAAAAAATTTAATTTTTGTTATAAAGTGAAGAAGCTGTAAACTTTATAAATTACGTAGGCCTGCCAATATGATGGGCCTGAAAGATGTTTAAGATGTTGCAATGGTTTTCGAAGTATTTTTATTTGTTGAATTCAAATCCGCCCGCAAAAATTGTCTATCACGTCTTTTTTTAGAAAAATGTGATTTTATGAACTAAAAACAGCGATTTTTGCAATATTAAGCCGTTACTGTAGCCGACTAATTAATCTCTTCAATATTTTCTTTGCGGTATCTTAAAGAGTTATCTTTTATTTTTATATAGCGTTCTTTATTTGCGTTTATTTTTTTCGTTGAACTGTTAAAGTTTTAAGAAGAAAACTTTTTAAAGTAAATCCTGTAATGTACACAAGGAACTGGACTAGTGTTTACATAAGCTGTTTATATTTTAAGGGGTTTTTGAGGTGACTGATTTCGAATCTGCCATCAGATTTGCAAAATTAATTTGTTTAAACAAATTGTTATAAATTATTTGTTTAAATAATTTGTTTAAACAAGTTATTGCAAAATTGAATTTTTTGAACCTGTACTTATATATAATTTTTTTATCATTTTTCCCTAGAACATAATTTTGAGATTTTTTTTTTTTAATTAAATTTTGCAATAAAACTTTCACAACCCGGCAAAAAAAATTGTACGTAAATAAAGAAAAGTCGCTTTATAAAGATAAAAAATAGCTCTTTAAGATACCGCACAAAAAATATTACAAAAATTAATTAGTCGACTACAATAACAATTTAAATATGACAAAAATAACTGCTCATAAAACCCCTTTTTTTAGTTTTATGATAATACAAGACTGTATCACATTCTGCACCTGGGAAATATTTATTATTACAAAAATATTTATAATTACAGCCCAAAGTATTGCAATTTTTTAATTTATATACTTTATACACGCGATACATATACCGTAGTAAAGCAAAATTAATAAATTCTTGTCATAATATTTAGAGCTTGTGAACAAAACTGTGATACTAACTTTATATATTAATATAAAAAAAAAATTTCATTGTCAAGACACAGCATAGAATTGAATATTAGAATCCTGGCTAAGGTATTATTTTTCTCTATAAAATTTATTTACAGTTTTACGAGGGAAGGGAGAATATAGATGCTAGTTAGCATTAAAAATATTAAATGGCTTGTCAATTTAATTTCTGATATTACGTTCCGGCTTCACGTAAGGACTGTGTTTTAAGACCGACAAATATGCGGCGCGTAGTTCGCGTGAGCTATGTTTCGTATATAAATTCACACAAATAATTATTAGGCACTAAAGAACCGCCGCAGATTTTCTGCAGACCGACATAGGCATTTCTATATATCCTTGTTTGAATACTAGATATTGTCACTGAATTTGATTCTTATCCAGCATTGGCTTTAATAATATATATTTCCTAGTTCCCAAATTGAAAATGTCATACTGTCCTATATATATTTTCATATATGATACAAATTTTCTTTTTACTTAAAAAAATAGTGACTTGATCAACAAATATAAAAAAAATTGTTACGTCTTGGAATAAAAAACCATCGTACAGCAGATAAAAAGT
>NW_020225565.1:0-5184 GCF_003070985.1 Temnothorax curvispinosus
ATTTTCATGAAATTTGGTACCCTTATGTTTTTTGGGTCTCTGAATCCTAATATGACATCAAAATTAAAAAATAGCGGATGCAATATGGGTACCAAATTTCATGAAAATCAGACTATTTTTTGTAATTTTGATCCGCCATATTGGACCTGCCATTTTGAATTTTGTAAATCTGACATATTCGGATTCAGAGACCTAAAAAACATAATGGTATCAAGTTTCATAATAATCCGATGAACTTTTTTTTCAACACACTTTTGGCTTAAATAGTAAAATTCTCTTACACAGCCAATGGGTTAAAAAGTGTATAAGATGTACATGTACGTTTATATAGATTATCATTAAAGGAAGGTTCTTTTGAATTTTGCGAGGATCGGTGAAGGAGTTACCGCGTTCTGCTTAAAAAGTTACATGTATAACTTATACATGTACATACGTTTATATAGAGTGTCATTAAAAGAAGCGTGGTATTGAACAAAGTGGAAATAAGATATATTCGCACGTAGTATGGATTATTTTAATTGATTTTAATTGATTTTTGTAAGAGTATAACAGATATTAGTATAACAGATATTAGTTGCTGTATCAGGATGACCTTTCGGGAAGGAAGATTAAGCTTAAACTCGTGTTACTGTGATACGTTTCCGAGCAGAGTGTTCCGTGCCGTGTGTCGTGCCGCCTTGTTCTGGCGCGCTCTCTTCCTCGTCCGTGTTTTCCGCGCTCCGTCGATAATGCAGTCACACGTTTACGCAACACTCTTCCTGTTTTATTAAAAGGAATTAAAATTAATACAGTATAATGCGCATAATCAGCAATTTTTTAAAATAGAAAGAAATCACGAAAACGTGAGTTAGGTCTCTTGTTACGCTCCGATTTTTGTGAGAATCTATTTCCGTCGCTTTGCTCAGGTTCTGTGCTTGTTGGGTCGCTTTCTGACTGACTACTTATTCCCTGTACGCTGTCGTCAATTCTTACCGGTTCCGGATTACCATTTACAACCTGCTCGTCTATATTTTCATCCACGACCTGCTCAGTTTCTTTAGTTTCTCTCTCTATCCCTCTCGGGGCATAGTATCTATTTGTTTTCGTGTTTTGTTTGTAACGCGCTGATACTAGATGGCATCGGTTTCTTCTCAGAGTACTACCTCTTTCCGTTCTAATAATATACGCGTTTGCATTACTATCTGCCCTTACGATTTTAGCACACGCTCGAATATCCCTTACCCATACCTTATCATTTACATTAAGTTTCGATAATTTTTTCGACCGGTGTCTTCTATTGTAATTACGCTCTTGTTTTTCTTTTCTGAGAAAAAGACTTGTCTTTTTCTTTCCTTGTTACTTTGTTGTGATCTTTAAAAGACTCTAATTTCTTTGGAAGCATTGGTAGACGAGAACGAATTTTCCTAAAAAACATAACCTCTGCGGGAGTAAACCCGTTTTCCAAAGGCGTAGTTCTGTAAGCTAATAGTCCTAGGTTTACGTCGTCCTTACATTTTTTTATAATGCCTTTCGCTATTTTTACAGCGGCTTCTGCGGCACCGTTACTCTGTGAGTATTTAGGAGAGCTAGTTACATGTTTAAAGTCAAATTCCCTCGCAAAACTACGGAATTCTGACGCAAATTGTGTGCCACAATCACTTTTGACAATTTCAGGGATACCGTATCTTGCGAAAGCTTCTTTGCATTTTTTAATTATCTCTTTTTCCGTTAAATTCTTTAATTGAAAAATCTCAAAATATCTGGAATAGTAGTCTATTATGATTAGGTACCATACTTCTAGTTTGAACAAATCCATTCCTACTTTTTGCCATGGACGATCAGGGAATGCTTTTTTTACAAAAGGTTCTTTGATGTTAGATCTTTGCTCAATACAGTTAGGACAATTTTCAATTAAGTCTTTTAATTGTGAGCTTATGCCAAGCCACCAAATCGACTGTCTAGCTCTATCTCTACACTTATTTATGCCTAAGTGTCTTTCATGTATTTTTGCCAACAGTTCTCGTTGTAAAGAAAGGGGAATAATTAATCTAGTATCTAACATGAGAAACCCGTTTGAAAATGAAATATTGTCGGTAATTAATTGCAATAACTAACACAGCTCGGATTACTTTGACCTTGACATATGTTGTCAAAGTTACCCTCCTGAGTGACCTTCAGAAGGTTTTAGCCAGCGGCATTGTTTTTTAAAATTATAAACAAAAAAAGTTCGAAAAATATAGCAGCTATTTTGCGTGTTGGAAGGCATAATTGACTAATATATATTTCGAAATAGTTCACGCATACACTTTTCACGCGAACCGAGGTTCACCCACACCTCCCCTGCTTTCACCGTACTCACATGTTTCCGCCAGTGAATACAGAGTTGTGACGAAAGAATCAACATTTCTCCTGGCTCTTGTACTTGCGAGTTGAACTTGAAGCGTTCAAAAATAACGTTTTCCTTTGGTGAGAAATATGAATCCAACTCTTGACCTCGGCGAACGTAGTTGACGCCGTAATAACTGGCATGACTTGGATCAAGATCTTTTTGGACTTCTCTCCCATTGTATAGCATAGCAGATTGATTTTATCTTTATCCGGTTTTTTGGATAACCCAGTTACAGAAATATATCTCTCGAAATGTTTAACCCATCTTGGCCAAAGTTCTGGTTTATTGAAATCGAATTCTCCTGGGGTCTGAATGTTCGATGTTGACACCATTCTGAGGTTATCTTGCACGTTTTGTCTTGCGCTGCTTGCCCTTTTTATGCACATACACAATTTTCAATACTTTATAACGTAGGGGCCCATTTCTGACACCATGTAGATAGATAGATAAGTTTATTGCATATCCCTGCAGGGTTTACAAGGCGTTTTCATGAGGAACGTACCCAAACCTCTTACAAATTGTGTAAAACTCCCCTTCGCGCCCTGGCCATATGCGACCTTACATCTTATTTCCCTTCCCCTCCCTCTCCGTCCGGCTTCCCTCTGGTCCTCTTCTTCCGCTTCCTCCAGTTCCGCATTCCTCTGAATCTCTCCTTCCTCGCGAGACAGATTCTTCTTCCTCCTTTCCGTAATCTCGTCCTCGGATCTCTTCAAACTCCTGCTTTCCTCCTCTCTTCTTTCTTTCTCATCTCTTTTTCTTACCCTCATCTCTGCCGATTTATCTCTTTCATCTTCACCCTTAATCTGCTCCCTTCCTTCCTCCTTGCCTCCAATATCTTCTTACTCTTTACTCTCCCACCTCCCCTGTTTCTTCCATCCTTTCTTCCTCTATTTTCATCATCTATCCCTCACCCACCCCCTCTTCACCCATTACCCATATCACCGCTTCCTGCCAGCTTCCTCCTCCTGATTTCCACCTTCTACATTCCTCCCATACATACTCCCACGTTTCCTTCTTATATTCACACATTCTACATTTCTTCTTCTCTTCTCCCTCCCAATACCTGCTCTCTCTCAACTTATTCCTTAATCTAAACCTCGCCACTTTTCTCCATCTGCTCTCACCCCACCCTTTCTTCAAATACCCCAGAATACCTTCACTTTTTATTACCCTGTACCATCTGTTGTATTCCGATTTCTCGATCTTCTCCCATCTTTCTTTCTCTTTATCCCTTTGGAATAGAGCGTAATGTCACTCATCTCTTTCTCCTCTCAGCCTTTCCAGCCCTTTTAACTCCACTTCTCTATCTTCGAAGAAACTTTCCCTCTTCCGTTTCCAACTTGATCCCGCTCTTCCTACCTTCTTCCTTCCCTTCAACTCTTCCCAACATAACCTTGCTAGCTCACTTCCTTTTCCCTCCTCTAATCTCTTCTCGAACCTTTATGTTATCATCCTCGCCCTCCCTCTTAGCTTCTCCTTTTGTACTTCCTCTCTCACTAAGTACCACGGTATTCTTCCATCTACTCCCAGAATCCATCTATATACCTTTCCTCCAATCTCTCTATTCCTTTCCTCTCCCTCCATGTCCATACTTCTGCTCCATATCCCATTACCGTCCACACCAGTCTATCAAACAGCCACAATCTTTTTCCCCAGTCTTTCCCAAATCTTCTCTTCCCTATCCCCCAGACCTTCCCCATCACCGCTGCCGCCTTCTTAATCCTTTCTCTTATCTGTGCTTCCTGTCCTCCGTTCTTTTGAAACACGTAACCTAATAACCGAAATTCTTTTACCTCTCCTATTTCTTTTCCTTCCCATCTTCTCCATCTTCTCTTGCTCTCTCTCCCTCCGCCTTTTTTAAATCTCATTATTTTTGTTTTCTCCGCATTCAGTTCTAGTTTCTTCCTACCTAGGTAACCTTCCAGCCTTTCTAACATGCTCCTCATTTGGTCCTCATCCTCTGCTGTTAACACTACATCATCCGCATACGCCAACGTATATACCCTCTTACCTCCTACCATTATCCCTCCCCATTTTACCTTACCCATTTCTTCCTCCATATCCTGATCGCGATCAAGAGGAAGAGGGCGAGTCTTGCGTCTCTTGGTGATCCCTTCCTCGTAGGGGAATCTTGTTATCCAAAAGACGATGCGTATTGATCCTTTATATGGCTGCATTCGGAGAGCGTGCTATTAGCGCTATTGTATCATTCTACCTTTATCGTTCATTAAATGTAAAACAAGGATAGAATAAGCAAATAGCGCTAATAGCGCGCTCCCCGAATGCAGCCTATGTAACGCAAGGACAATTTGCCGAATCGCCGAATTTTCTCGAAATCGGACGCCTTTATATCTACATCGCGGCTGAATTTGAAATACGAGTTACGGCATCCGGGCGACTTTTTACAAAACCCGGTTGCTAGGAAACACGAAGTCCTGTCAAACAAATCGGAGTAATTGTAATTTGACAGAATGCATCGATCTTTTTAACTTGTCGTCGCGTCGTACAATGCCAAGTACTTTCCGCGACTTCCTGGTGGCTGAAGACGGCTGCCACACAGACAATAGATTTTTAACCTATCGGAAGCCGTGTATTAATGCTACACCAGCTTTATTCTTGATTTTTTATTTCTAATCGCTAATATCTGTTCCTTGTTCCTTATATTTTTCATTGTGCGGGGGCCTTTAGGATCCACTAGAGATCCTTAACTAGAGATCAGACAATGTGCCGTTGTGGGGTCAAACTGGATGTGACGCTTTTGATGGCGGTTTATTTTGACTGTTGAATAAATATTAGAGCTCAAAAAAAGAACCAAA
>NW_020225566.1:0-39927 GCF_003070985.1 Temnothorax curvispinosus
TATATATATATATATATATATATATATATATATATATATATATATAGTCAATTGACACTTAACGGGGCTTTTACTCGGAGGAGGGGAGCGAGTGGTTGGCCCGGAGTGTAAGGTGGAGACAGATAAGGGCTCGGAAAGGTAGCAAAGGCAGGGAAAATGAAGAAGTGAAGTGGAGTTGGTGAAAGAGGCGTGGAGGACGTCGAGGAAGTGGAGGAGGAGTCGAGGGTGACAGAGTCATTACCAATCAATGTTAACGAGGAGAGAGTGGTACGGGTTGAAAGTCAGGGTGCTTTTGGAGGTTAGGACGAGGAAAAGGAGGAAGAAGGGGCAGGGACGGAAGAGGTGAGAAGATGTGGAGGGGGAGCGGCGGCTTGGAGCAAGGTGCGGCAGGCGGAAGTGGAAACGTGGGACTCGCTGGTTGGTCTGTCGGCAAGGCGCGGTGGAAATAGCGGTACGAGCCGGCACGAGGGGTCGACTGCCCCGAAAGGGCATGTTGGCACCACTGTGGGACAACGGGACGTGGCGCGCAAGAGTAGACGACAGGCAAAGCGGGTCGATAAGGAAGAGAGAAGAGATACCGGCAATGGAGGAGATGGCACGACGCGTGTCAGCACGACATCGATCGAGTGTTGAGAGTTGGTAATCGATTGATTGAGAGAAGAGGATTGACGGAGCATAGCGAGCGCACGGCAGCAGGGGGTACAAACTCCCTCTTGAGAAAAGCGGGGACGGTTTTCAACGCCATCTGCACCATGGCCCGGAAAATGAAACTAAAATTGGTCACGTGACATGGAGTGGGGATTCAGGAGCACGCATTCAAATCTATATATACATACATACAAAATATTCTAAAAATTATTTATAATAATAATTAACAAAAGATCTCGCAATAACTTGTGAGGGAAATAATAAAGAAATTCAATACACATAGTAAATACAATAAATGACAGAATTTATTTCTTAATTTTTTTGGATGTATATTGTTTATAGTCATTTGACATGCGTTTTCTATTACATTTTTCCTCTCTAAACATCTCTCGCCTTTTTTTCATTTTTATAATGTCCTGTACACAATTGGATTCTGTATCTTCTTTATTAATACTACATATAAGTATATTTTTTTTGCACCACCAAATCAAGAATTTGCTAGTAATTATTTGTATCATCGTTTTAAACGCATTATTATGATGCTCGACACAATCATACCAATCAATGTTAACATGCCAATTGTCAAAATGCTCTAACAATATTTTTAAAATATCTCGTCGATGAGCTCGCGTTTGTAACAATTTATTAAGCCTGCTTAATATGTGCTTTACGAAAATTGGAAATTCACTATATGTCAAACAGGTATTACATTCTTTACAATAATTGAATTGTTTTAAAATAGCAGTAATAATTTCTTGTAAATATTCTGGTGCAAAATCTACGGTTGATTCTTCATGAACAGTTACATTACTTATCAATTCATGTGGTTCGTCACGTTCATCATTGTTTTCGCAACTAACATCATACACCTCAGCATTTAAACGATTATCTTCCAAGCACTTTTCTAGCGAAAACAACATGAAGCTACTATGTACAGTTTCGCAATTACCGCCTTTAATTGAAAAAGATTTCATGTTGCTCACCAATAAAGTTATAAATGAATCTTTGAATTGTCGAGGTGTCGGATTTACATTACAAACCCCATGACTTCTAATTTGGCCAAAGAAATTTTCAAATGGATCCTGATTACAAAAACGCGCGTTTAAAGATTTAAAATCATATTTTTCATTAAGTACATTCCAAATTTTTTGAAATCCATCTACAGTGAATAACCAATTTTTTAAACTTGGGATATTTTTCACAATTTTATGTGTTACCTTATCTATAAATGTCATGTTTCGAAGTACATTTTTAGCATTCGTCCAGAATTCATGATGGACACTCTCTTCCGTTACAAGAGATTGTAAATCATCTGTCATATGAACTTTATTAATGTTCACAATTGGCTATATCTGCTGTACCGTTTCGCATGATTCTGCGGAAGCTGCGACAATATCAGAATTTACTTCAACATTTTCTGAAATTTGTAATGCGGTGATAGTACCAATATCAGCAGAACTAGTACTGGGAATATCTGATGCAATATTTGCATCTAAGAAATTATCAATATCAGCAGAACTAGTACTGAGAATATCTGCTGCAATATTTGCATCTGAGAAATTATCAATATCAGCAGAACTAGTACTGGGAATATTTGCTGCAATATTTGCATCTGATAAATATAATGTAGGCATTGCAGTGTCCTTAAGACGTCTCTTCTGCCCGTAAGGTATTATCATACTTTCAGAAAAATGTAAAGAGCAAATTCTTAATTTGTCCTTTTCTTCTTTTGTTGCATCTATAACAAAAAAATACGTATCAAAACATATTACTATAAGAAATACCTTATCGTGTAAAATATATATGAAAATTATCAATATGAGACTGTCATTTTATTAAATATTTTTATAAATTATTGTAAAAAAAATACATATAATATTAATTTAATTTTTTTATATATGTGGAATATTTCATTTATAAATGCAACATAAGTATATACGAAAAGATATTCAATATTATTAATACATATATCAATTCTTAAAAACTTACCGATTACATCACATCTTCCGATTACTCTTAACCATGCCTGAGCCTTTATTTCGTCTCGTGGTAATTTGTGACCAGGAACTTTATTGAAGATGACGTGCACCCTGGCACACAGCATTTCCACACCATTGTGGCTTTTCTTAAAATAAATACATACATTATAAATATATATATATATATATATATATATATATAATAAATAAATTTAATCGTTTTCCATGCAAAATATGTGTATTTGTCTGTGTTGCATGTACATATGATTGTTGTATACATTATTATTATGTGTGTAAGGCTGCGGTCCATTTGATGCTACAAATGCTTCGAAGCATTCTTCTTCTCCTTTCTTTCAATGAAGAAAGAAGAAGAAAAAGAATGCTTCGAAGCACTTGTAACATCAAATGAACCGCAGCCTAAGTATGTGTGTTAATATTATATGTGTATACAGAGGTTAGTAAGCTACTTCTTTTCCTCTAATTTCTGTATAATCATAACATGCAATTACCTTGCTTTGGCTTGCTAGCTCGTTCTTGCTCGCTGTAGCACGTGATAGCACGTGATAGCACGTGATAGCACGCTGTAATATTTCTTATACGGCTTAAAACACCCGGACTAAAACTGAAGCAAAAGCGGTTGACTGCGTCAGCAATCCTCGAAAATTTTTGGAATGAAACACCTTCAAACACGTTCTCGGTCTCGTACTGTCTCGTACCAAAAACTATCGAATAATAGCCTATGCTATCCGACATTCCGTTCCGACAAGAAAATGTGAGCCATAAGACGAAGAAGAAGACCAGAAACTATCTCCACTCCATGTCACGTGACCGATTTTAGTTCCATTTTCCGGATCATAGTGCAAATGGCGATAATGTACATCCGTCCCCCGTTTTAGCATGGGAGTTTGTACCCCCTGCACGGCAGTGCACGTCACAGCAGAGCGAGGAGAGATGTGAGAGACGTCACGAAGAAAAGAAGGGAAGCAGGAAAGCAGTAAAAAGAGTAAAGAAGAGCAGGAGAAATGAAGAGAAGGAGAGGACAAAGGTGAAGGGTGAACAAGTAAGTGAGGAAGTAAGAGGAGGAGAGAGATGGGAGGCGCGCGCACACACACACGCAGGTGGGTTAGAGGAGGCAGAAAGAAGAAGAGAGGAAGGGTAAGAAGATAGAAGTTGGATAAAAGCTATGTGTAGGAAGAGGAGCTGAAGGTAAAGGAGGATAAAGATAGGGATTACACAAACACGCATACGCGAACTCGCACGGAGGGTGGAGGAAAGGCAGAGAGGAGAAGAGAGGGGAGGCGAAAAGGCATATGCTAAGGAAAGTTTATTTGTAGGAGGAAGAGATACGTGAGAGACGGAAGAGTGGACGGAAGGAAGAAAGGAGAGCGGAGGGACGAGGCAAAAGTCTGAAGAGGTGAAGCAGGAGAGGGGAAAGGAGAGGGGGCGCAGCTGAGAAAAAGGCAGGAGGGTAAAGAGAAGACGGCAGAGGGGAGAGCGGGGAGATGGAGGAGTCAGAGGGCCTGATGAGGGTGCTGAGCACGATTGCAGAGGAGTTAGGGAGGATCAGAAGAGTGCTAGAGAGAAAGGAAGGAGTGCAGAAGGAGCCGGGAGTACCGAGGAGAGAGGGTTGGAGAGTACGGGTGAAAGGAGCGAGCCGGGAAGCAAGACGGAAGAAGAAAAGAGTAGTGAGGCGGAGCGGTGGAAGGAGGCGATGAGAAGAGAGGTCGCAGGATTAAGAGATGAAAAGGCGGAGGAAGGTGCAGCAGAAGAAAAGAACGCCTCAAAGAGGGTTAAAGAAGGCGGAGAAGAAGAGAGGAGGATAGTATGGGACAGAGGGGAGAGGATCGGAAGATGGGTGGAGGAGGAGGCAAGAAGAAGAGTAAGGGCGGCGGGGGCGAGAGGGGGCTGACCGGGGGGATGAACAGAGATGGAAGGAGATGGAGGAAGTGGGGAGGATAGAATGTAAGAGGAGAGGGGGAGGGTCGCAGAAGGAGGCAGAGAGAAGTTAGAGCAAAGAGAGGGAGAAGACAAGGAGGCTGAATGAGAGGGTGAAGAGGTTGGAGGAGGAGAGGGAGCAAAGAGAGAGAAAGAAGAGAAATGTCGTATGGAGGGGGTTGGATGGGAGGGACGCAAAAGAAAGGAGGGGTCTGATGGAAAGGGTGGCAGAGAAGGTGTTGAGTAAAGTACCGAAGATTAGAAGGGTGTGGGAAAGGAGAGTGGAGGGAGGAAGGGAGGTACTGATAGTGGAGATGGAGGATGAGAAGGAGAGAGCGGTTCTGTTAGGAAGGTATGGAGAATTCAGGCAGAGGTGGGGTATAGGCGTAAACGAGGACTTGACTATGGAAGAGAGAAAAGCGAGGTGGAGGTTACTTGAAAAGGCAAGGGAGGAGAGGGAAAGAGGTAGGAGAACTAGAGTAGAAAACAGGAGAATTTGGGTGGTAGAAAAGGAGATTGTGTGGAACGAGGATGAAGGGAAATGGGAAGAGAAGTAAGGGTAGGGAGGGCCGGAGGTTAAAGAAAGGGGGAAAAGAGAAGGAAGCGAAGGGGAAAGGGAGGAGGTCATCCCTGTGTTGCAGAGGCGGAAGCGGTGAGGAGGCGGAGAGCTGAGGAGTTAGAGCACGGAAAGAGGGTGGAAGAAGCGGCCAGGAGGAGGAAAGGAGAGGCAGGGTCCGAGTGGGTGGGAGGGTACCAGGATGTAAAGGGTCGCACGCGGCCAGGTCGGGTATAAGGGGATTGTATTTTGTAAAGGGTTGGGTACGTCCCTAAAAAACGCCATATGGGTTATTTGATGGTTGTAAGATATTTGTGTATGTTGTAAAGGGTTGGGAACGTCTTTTCAAAACGCCTTGCAACTCTGAGGGGAGTCAATAAACAATACATACATACAATTGACACTTAACGAAGATTAACACAATAACATTTAAATGACACCCAACGATAAAGGGGTCATGACGACACTGATTAAATCGACATAGAACATTAAAGGTTAACACCCTGTTAACACCAAACCAACATCCAACGATGAGGATCAATCTCCAATCTACACTAAACATTGAGGCTTAATTCCCAACCTGCACTTATCATTGAGAATAAACTTCCAATATACACCCATCATTGAGGATTAAACTCACAACTTACCTAAACCTCAATGGTCAACACTCAATCTACACCTAAATTTAAGTGTTGACACTTAACTTTGATGACAAACACTAAACTTATTACGCCCAAATTTGAGTGTTAACTCTCAAATTTGAGCGTAAGTTTAGTGTTAACACTCAAATTTGGTTGTTAACCATCAAAGTTGAGTGTATTTTTTCATAAGGGATATAAAAGATATACCATTGGTACAAACGTGAAAACGAGTTTCCCTGAATTGCACAACAAGAAAAACATTGATGAACCCTCTAAATCGAGATTAGAAGTCTAATATAAGAGTACAGTGTGTATGACGATTCGTGCGTATGTGTGCATGCGTGCAATGTAGGCGCTATCCTTGTCTATATCCTTGTCTATAAGACAGATATAGGTCGATAACATAGAAAATGGTAATTTTGTCGGTTATACAAAAAACTCCAGCATCACCTTAATTAAAAAATTTAAATTTTTTTTAATTTTATTAATGTAAATAATACATTTCATATTTTTTGAACGTAACTTTAATTTTACGCACATTTATTTTTGCGTAAATTTTGTGTCATTTCTCTTTCTCGTTTCTTTTGTATTTTACAAATTAATTCACATAGAAATCAATATTTTTAAATTTTTAGATCGAGCTTACTTTCTGCTGATTTTAATTTGGTGTTTTCAGAAATATACCAACTGGACGTGGATTATCAGGTAATTTCCAATAATCTGTTGGCGTCCGCTTTCACGTATCACGAGCTCGAAAAAGTGGCCTCGACTTTCGACCTAGACGTAGGTGGTTTGCTATTACTGGAAGCGACAAATTTGAACGACGCTGTTTTGGTTGGTTCTAAGAGAACGCTGTATTTTTCTACTGAAACCAGTAAGTTAATCGCTATTGAAGTAGCTCATTTGAATTAATTGCATTTTGAAACTGATAGAATCCATATCTTTCAAACTACTAGAATCGATATTTTCTTTAAAGTGGTTTAAAAATTGCATGCCACGATTTATTGAATACAGATTTACAGCGCTGATGTAGAAAATAGAATAATTTTTAATAATGTAGAAAACAAAATACATTTACGACAATTAGAAAGATGGCTGCTGGTATTCTCTCTTTATATTTATTAAATAATACTTAATATTATAAAATATTCGTAAAACAAAAAACTAAAAGGGTACATAGAAGTTTCATAATTATCTTAAGAAATGCAAAAAATATATAGTATCATCATTTTATATACATACAGGAGCATTTAAATTGAGACGCCTAAATATCTAAGAAATAAAGCAAAATAGAAAGAAATGTTTCAGACAAAAGTTATAAGGTTTAAAAAGATGCATTTTTCAATAGCAGTATTAGTTTGACCATAAGTGGCGTTGCCAAAGTCAGGTTAAGGTCAACTTTATTTTTATGAAAACCTCTATTTTTTTATTGTAACATCTTTTTCTACTTATAAATTTGAACAACTTTTTTTCAAACATTTTTGTATTTGCCTAATACTTTTTGAGATATTCAAGGAAATATTATTATTTGTGCATCTCCTTGGAACTTTCATGTATTCACAAATATTTAAAAAAAATTTGGATACTATTGCAACAGCAATGATCTTGAAACCAAATCAAGTCGAAAAGTCTACTATTTTCTCTTCGACAAACAAACATGCAATTATCCAGATATCGTAAGCTAAATATTGAAAAAATTGTTCAAATTTATTAGTAGAAGAGTGATACAATAAAAAATAGCGGTTTCTATTTTAAAAAATAAAGATGACCTAAACTTGACTTTGACAACACCACTTATGGTCAAACTAATACTGCTGTTGAATGCCTTCTTAAATCTTATAACTTTTGTCTGAAACATTTTTGTGATATCAATTAAGCTGAAATTTGTTTTTATGGATAGAGTGTCATTAAAGAAAAAGGTTGGTATGGGAAGAATGTTATTTCTGGGGCCCCTCAATTTGATAAGTGTATTTGATAGATTTTTCGCTGAGAAAAAGAATGCCGCGAATCATAATGCGCTACGATGCATAGTTTTTAAAATATCGATTTTTAAATGTAATAATAGCAACATTGGGTAATTGTGTACATGGAGGGGGTCACCTTGGATGACCTTGATATTTTAGTATGTTTTCAAGGTCACCCTCTTGAGTGACCTTCAGAAGGTTTCAGCCCGCGCTCGTTGTTTATTCAGAAGTTATTTAAAAAAAATTTGAGAAATGTAGCAGTTATTTTGAGTATTAAAAGGCATAAATGACTAATATATATGTGGAAATAGTACATGTATGAACAAAGGAAAGTTATTTAAAGCAGTGAATGGAAATTTTAAAGCAGTGGAAAGTCCACGCATGTACTTCGAAGGCACACTATGTGTCTAGTTTAACAATAGTGGAGCCCCCGCAGGAGGGGCGGAACCTACTGCCTCCACGCATACACTTTTCACGAGACGAGTCGTCACATGAGTTCGTGGCGTGCTTTACGAGCGTTTAAGTAGAGGTGGTATTAAACAAGATAAGTTAGTCGATCATCTGTGTGAATATTTGTGGCGATATACAATAAAAAGAATTGGAGGAGACCCATTTTATGTATTACTAGATGACATAAAATATGTGTATTCGGGAAATTAATAGAGAATATATAATATGTTTCATTATGTATATATATATAAACGAGTTCGTAAAGCACGCCACGAACCCATGTGACAACTGGTACAATAATTTCGCAGAAAACACGTGGACTCGTGAATGGAGGAGCCGAAAACAACGATTTGCTGCTTTAAATAACTTTTCTTTGTTCATGCATGTACTATTTTAACATATATATTAGTCATTTATGCCTTTTAATACTCAAAATAACTGCTACATTTCTCAAACTTTTTTTGTTAATAACTTCTGAATAAACTACGAACGCGGGCTGAAACGTTCTGAAGGTCACTTAGGAGGGTGACCTTGACAACATATTAAAATATCAAGGTCATCCAAGGTGACTCCCTCCATGTACACAATTACCCAATATTGTTATTATTACATTTAAAAATTGATATCTCGAAAAGTATGCATCGTAGCGCATTGTGATTTGCGGCATTCTTTTTCTCAGTGAAAGATCTATCAAATAAACCTATCAAATTGAGAGGCCCCGGAAATAACAATATCCCCGTTGATATTGAATATGGTGATGATTGGTGAAGGGGTTACCGATTTCTGTTTTAACAAACCTTCGTGTTTGTTCTAATTTCCGTACATTTTTGTGATATTGAGCTGAATTTTTTGATGGATAGATTATCATTAAAGAAAGGTTGGTATTGAATTTGGCGAAGATCGTTGAAAGAATAACCGATTTTTGCTTTCAAAGTGTATATGGTATACATGTAATTTTATATAGAGTTTTATTAAAAAAAGGTTGGTATTGAATTTGACAAGGATAGGTGAAGTTTTCTACTCTTATTTCATAAATTTTTGATGGATAGAGTAAAACATTTTTTTAGTTTTATTTATAAAAAATATTTATATCTGAAAAAAATTTTTTTTTACGGATAAAGTATCGTTAAAGGAAGGTTAGTATTTAATTTGGCGTCGATCGGTGAATTGGTTTTCCGATTTATGCCTAAAAAAAGTATAAGTTATATATTTGTGGTGTCCAGCACGGGCGCAACAATATGTAATCTTATATAGAGCATCATTAAAGGAAGGTTGATATTGAATTTTCTGATGATCTGTGGGAAAAGCTTACCGATTTCTGCTTTAAAAGTGTATGAAGTTTTCTACCTCTATTTCATATACAATGTTTTTTATTATAAATTTACAAATATAATAAAAAAAGTGTTTACTTTAGAAATTTGCAGATTGCTTCCTCATCATTTTACTTCGCTTATGCTTATAAAGTTTCCTCAATGAGGAAGCCAATCTATTATATGCTAATAATTTGGCAAATTTCTCATAGATAAAACTTTATGAGCAAAAAAAATGACCAGGAAGCAAGTTTTAGATAAAAATTTAGAAATGCTGCAAAAATCAATTTAAAATTACTATTGTATATGTTTGTGTATATGTACTTGTATACTCAGTCCTATTACTCGTGCCCGAGCGTGGTGATTTCTCTTCATATACATGTGTTGCGCACGTGGATTTATACACATTGTATATGGAACCTACAGTTTAACGCCGATTTCGAACGGCAATTTTTAAAGAAGTTTTCGTGGCAAGACATACTCTCGGTGGTTTGCCATTGCCTTCCGAGAGGAGAACGAGCGAATAAAATTTTTCTAGCTCTACCGGGAATCGAACCCGGGACCTTTGGCTCAATAGACCAGTGCGCTGTCTACTAGGCCACGCTCGTCCTAAGGACATATATGTACTTATATGTGTATATTTGTACATGTATATGTGTATATGTGTATATATTCAAACGTATCGCCTTTATTTCCATCTGAATAAATGATTATATCTATAAGTTGCTGTTTCACTTAAAAACCTTCCTATATGAGAAAGCCTAAGGTAAAATTAGAAAAAAATTATACATATATTTGAAAAAAAAGGTACAGTAACAACTGTGCCGCAAACAACAACGTAGAACTACGTCAACTGTCACTATTTCATATTAAAGTATTCAACGAAGGAAAGTAGACGTAAGGCTTATACGTCAACTGTCACTATTTCATGTTATAATATTCAGCGAAAGACAGTTGACGTAGCCCTACGTCTACTCTCCTTCGTTGAATACTTTAACATGAAATAGTGACAATTAACGTAGTTCTACGTTGTTGTTTGCGGCACAGTTGTTTTTTATTTTTTCTTTATTTTTTAGATATTTAGGCGTCTCAGTTTAAATGCCCCATTCTGTAACATAGAACTATAGCTATTAAAACTACACGTATAAACCCAGGGAGCGCCAATGCGCGTATAATGCGCTTGTACATTAAACTTTGCATTAAATGCGGGTCGTAAATACACATTTAATGCGCGTATTTGTCCCGCATTATATTCGCATTTAATGCATATTATTATGGCAGCGCATATCAAAAGTGCACCTACGCTCATTGATCGAGAAGCCCAATTGGACAAAGTGAACTCTGTACTATATTGGAATGCTCACTGCAATGTTTAGAGGCTGGGCACAAAGAAAAAGAGGATAAGTTGCTCAGTGTCCAGACAGAGAAAGAAACGGACGTTAAGCAACCTATCTCTTTTTTTCTTTGTGCCCGGCATTCTAAGCATTGCTGTGAGCATATATATTCCAGTACAGCTATCACAGAAGAAAAAAACATTCTTATTTAGAGAATATCTTTATTTTTGACATGTAAATCTTGAATTAAGATTACATAGCGTAAGACAAAGATAAATTACTCGCATCAAAGCACTATACATAATTCAATAAAGAAAAATATATTATTCAAAAATAACTGTTATTAATGATAATGAGGTTTTAAAACCGAATCTGGTTTTTACCTCACAAGGAGGTCTGCTTATATATACTGCTGGATGTATTTTAAATACGAGATAGCTCTTCTTACCATCATGCGCCATTTACCGGCGTTGTTGCGAACTACCGTCGTCAAATGCGTTAATGCGTTTTATAGGTGGTGTAGGTCGCCACAATGTTATTTTCTTCCTACCCTGCTGAAAAAGTTTGATTAAATCCAATTAATATCATATTAATTTCAATAAAATTTTAAAGGTTTTATGACATTCCATTGGCCTAGTCAGAATAATAAAAAACGAAACTATTAGATATAAACAGATTCAATCAAACAGTCAGAATAAGCTGGTATTAATAAGTTATAAGAAGAAATTTCTGAACAGATTTTAATAATTCGTATCATTTTGAATAGCACCTGTTTTCTACTGGTTTTTATGACAAATTTCAAAAAATAATCTATAAGTTTCTGTTTATTTTATTTGGAAATAAAATGTTTACTGTATTTTAGTGGAAATTTAAAAATATTCCCAATAGACTATTATATTCGTATATATTTCTTAAGGTTTTAATGGGAACTTGTCCCTATTGGAATTAAATGGAAATTTTCAAATAAATGTTTAATATATTTCGATTGGTATTAACACGAACATATTAGTATTTATCAGAAATTTACAAGGGGTGTTCTATAGATTTCTGTAGATATTAATAAGTAATACTTCTATAAGTATTAATAAGTGTCCAATGGGATTTATTGGGAATTCGCAATAACGCAAGTCTATAGATTCCTCAATGTTTTAACAGGAACCATAATTTTTAAGGAGTTTTACAGGAATTTCTTAATAGACTGTTCTCTACATTTCTAAAGGTTTTAAAAAGAACTGGTCTTGTGGTTTTCAATGTAAATTACTAATAAACCATTCTATATGTTTTTTAAGGTTTTAATGGAAACTTGTCTCTCTATTAGGATTAAATAGGTATTTCCAATGAATGTTCTATATATTTTGAATAGTATTAACAGGAACATACATGTATTAGTATTTATCGGGAATTTACAATAGGGTGTTCTATATAGATTTCTACAGTAGGTACATATGTAGGATCGACAATTCCGAGTATGTTAGATGGGACACCAAACAGCACACAAAATAGTTCACAAACGGATATATATTCTTTTATGTTAATGGTACAAGTCTCTCTTGGTCGTTATAACACACGCTCGCATGCTTGCACGTCTCTGACTCGCTCTGCTCGATCCTTACACACACACACACACACACACACACACACACACGGCGACTGTCGCATCTCAAGCGACCAATCACATACACTCGGCGACTGTCGCATCTCAAGTGACCAATCACGCACACTCACTCTCTCGTCTCTCTCCGATCGCACAAGCGCTGTCTCTCTCTCTCTCTCTCTCTCGACGACCGATCTGCCAACTCCACACATATTAATACCTACAGAAATCTATAGAATACACCCTATTGTAAATTTCTGATAAATACTAATACACATATATTCCTGTTAATACTATTCGAAATATATGTATAAAACACTTATTAAAAATATCAATTTAATCCCAACAGAGACAAGTTTCCATTAAAACCTTGAAACATATGGAATAGTTTATTAGTAATTTACACTGAAAATCACAAGACATCAGTTCTTTTTAAAACCTATAAAAATATATAGAACAGTCTATTAAGAAATCTCTGTAAAACTCCTTAAAAACTATGGTTTCCGTTAAAACATTCAGGAACCTACAGACCTGCGTTCTTGCGAATTCCCAGTAAATCCCATTGAACAACTATTTGTACTTATAGAAGTATTACCTATTAATACCTATAAGTATCTATTACCTATAAAAATCTATAGAATACCCTACTTTAAGTGTCCAATAAATACTAATAGATATATGTATGTTCCTGTTAATACTATTTAAAATACATAGAACATGTATTCAGAATATCCATTTAACATCAATACAAACAAGTTCCCATTAAAGCCTAAAGAAACATAGAATAGTTTATTAGGAATCCCGTTAAAAACCACAAAACGTCAGTTCTTTTTAAAAACTGTAGAAATGTATAGAGCAGTCTATTGGGAAAACCCTGTAAAACTCCCTAAACAATGATACCGTTAAAACATCCAAGAATCTAGACTATATTATTGAGAATTTCCAGTAAATCCCATTGCACACCTATCCAGATAGCCAAGAATGCTAAAATCACATTAATATTCATTATACACTGTTGGAAGTGTTAAATATAACATAAATCACATGTCCCAAACGGTCCACTCAAATTTTTGTGTTAATTTAACATAACATGGATGTGTTAAATGGTAACACTGATACTATATACTTTGTTCAACGAGAGATTGAAAGTGGTTCTGCGCATAGGTATTCATACAGCACAAAATATTTTTAAAATATTTTTAAAATATTTTTTAGGAAGATTAAAATAATTCACAAAAATATTTTTTAAATGTTTCTATGTCCGCCACATGAAGAATAGCATGCTTACAACTTACCTAAACCTTAATGGTCAACACTCAATCTACACCTAAATTTAAATGTTGACACTTAACTTTGATGACAAACACTAAACTTACGCCCAAATTTGAGAATTAACACTCAAATTTGAGTGTTAACCATCAAAATTGAGTGTACTTTTTCATAAAGGTTGATAAGGACCCGAATCTTGGGTTGAAACGTCGTGAAGTTTTTTTTGTATATTTTGCCAATTGCTGTCGATATAAATATATTATTTTTGGTTAAACATTATTGGCGGAACAAACACTTACTTTTTGGTATTTACACATCATCGACCTAAACAATGACGTCTCACAACAACGATGGATTTCTCCACACGATCAACAACCAGTTCGTTTTGTTAGATCACTTGATAAGGACCCGAATTCTGGGTTGAAACGTTGTGAAGTTTTTTTTGCCAATTGCTGTCGATATAAATCTATTTTTTTTTTTTATAAATATGTAGATTTAAATTAATATTTCAAAAATATATTTCAAATATTTAAGAAAATATTGTCTGAGTAATAAAGAAGAGCATTTTTATAAATATTTTTAAAAGATTCTTAAAATATTGTTAAAATTTTCAAGCGTCAAAGATACAAAATTATTAATTAGTTAGGCATAATGCCTGCTACGCCACATCTAAAACTAATGAATAAAAATTACGACATGTAACACGTGTAGTCCACAATTAATATAAATTAAGCGCTTACACAATTTGTTCGTTGAGAATTGCAATGTATAACTGAACGTTGACACGGCATATTCGGTCGTTCAGTCGTCAAATGAACTTGTTCGGTCGGAGATGTTACTGCTAATGTGCGGACACGGAGAATAACAAAACACTATTGCTTACAGCGATTAGGAGGGGAGAACAGAATAAGAAGTAGGAAATTGTGTCTCTTCTATAATTCGTTCGTAGAGAGCGTTGAGCTTCTCTGTGTCTCTTTGTAAATTTATGTTATTACTGAATTTCTTTATATAAAAAACATTTCCACTATTTCCCTCTTCTTATTAGTCTGTTTCTCCTTATGTAAAATTACTGGTTTTTTCCAATCGAAGTCATGTCCATATGATGTTCTGTGACAGCTAACCACGGAATGATTGCTGACGTCCTTTTTTATGACGTTTTGGTGCTCCCTGAGACGCGTGCATAAGTGCCGTTTTGTCTGCCCGATATATGCGGCATTACAATCTTTGCAATTTATTTTATACACTAATTCAGTTTGATTGCGATCATCTATCCTGTCTTTCCCTCTTTTTATTATACAGTCGAGTTTTTTAGGGACCGTATATAGAGTATTGATATGATATTAACTTTCTTTAAATCTCGACTTATCACTCAGATCTTTCACACATGGTAACGGTATACTATTCTTAGGATCGAAAATTATTTTACTATCATCGGTGGACGTGTTATTTCGTGTTTTAAGGTGATTTAATTTTTTGGCAATGTATTTATTAATGACTGACTTTGGAAAACAGTTGTTGGTCAAGATATCTTTAACAGTTTTGATGTTAGAATTATGGAATTTTTTGTCAGAGAGTTAAATAGCGCGATCAACTAGGCTTGTGATGGTGTTTATTTTGTATTTTAACGGATGATTTGAGTAAAAATTTGTATACTGTCCAGAAAACGTAGGTTTTCCTGTACCAGTTCGTTATCAGAGTATGCCATTCCGGATCACCGTTGTGTCAAGAAAATTAAATGACTCGTCCTTTTCCGTTTCATAAGTGAATTTCAATCTGGGGTAATAGTTATTAAAAGCTCTTAATATTGTGTCAACTTTAAGTTTAGGGACAACAGCGAAGATGTCATCAACATATCTGAAAAGTATCGGGATATCAAAATCTAGCAAGTTCAGGCAGTGCGTCTCCAGATCATCCATTACAATGTCAGAGACGTCTGGGGATAAAGGAGACCCCATAGGACTACCGAAAATCTGCTCATAAATCGCACCGTTAAAACTAAAGCTAGTGGAGGATAGAATCAAGTCAATAGCGTATAAAAATTTATGTCTGTTAAGTTAGCACCCCCCCTACAAAAAATCGGAATAACACATATACAGAAAATAAGTGCTCTTTATGTGCTAATTATGTGCTCTATTCACGATTTTTGTGCTCGAGCGGTTTTGCGGGAAATCGCAATTGAAAGTAGGGGTGCTGGCTTAACGTAAGCTAGCACCCCCACTCATTAAAATTACATATAAAATAAAAAACTCAATATGCTAGAATTATGTGCTTTTTATGTGCTATCAATTGATATTACGAACTTGCATAAATTCTAAAAATTCATTCGAAGTAAATGCTGTACCTCTATCCGACACTAAAATACTTGGACTTCCAAATGTGTTAAACAACCCTTCCAAATGTTTGATAGTTTTTTTTGAACTAGTAGACTTAACTGGAAACAACCAAGTAAATCGCGTAAACGCATCTATTATTAATAAAATATGTTTGAATCCCTCGACTGACTCTGAGATCGGGCCAAAATGGTCCGTATGCCAAATTTGACACGGGGATTCAGGGTTATCCACTATTTGTAATTCGCCTTCTCGAGTATTAACAGATGCATTTGTCATTAAACAAGTCAGACAGTTATCTATATAATCCACTACTTTCTTTCGTAAAGAAGAATACCAATAATTTACGTATATACCTTGGAAGGTTTTCTCGACGCCACAATGCGCCATATCGTCATGATATACCCGAATAATGTTATTTATCATAACTTCTGGAATTACGAATCTAAGTTTATCCTTTCCTTTACGAAAGACAAGTCCATCTATCAACGTAAATCAACGTAAATTTTTCATTATCCTCAAACTGTAATTTTTCCGCAATATCCTTTAATCGAACATCACGCAACTGCTTATATTCTAGCTCTCTTTCAAGAGGCATTGGTTCTATATACGCAACAGCCCTACTTAATGCATCCACATGAGCCATCCGTTTACCTTCTCGATGTAAAATTCCAAAATTGTATTCTTGTAAACGGAGAGACCATCGAGCAATTCTTGGATTAATATTTGCTTTCTTCATTGCAAACACCAGTGCATTGCAATCCGTTATTATTACAAATTCGATTCCATACAGATATATATGCCATCGTTCCACTGCTTTTACCATGGCCAACATCTCTAATTCAAAGCTATGATAATTAGCTTCAGCCTTGTTAGTTGACTGACTGAAATAGGCTACCGGAGCCCATTGACTATTTTCTTGCTTCTGCAATAAAATGGCTGCTATTGCAATGGCACTCGCATCCGTATGAAGTTGCGTTTCCGCCTTCGGATTATATATTCGTAAAACAGGGTACGACGTTAAATCCTGTTTCAATAACTCGAAAGCATTATGACATTCTTTATCGAATTCAAACTCTACGTTCTTGTGCAAAAGCTTTTGCAATGGCTTAGCCTTAACAGCGTAATCCTTTACAAATTTTCTAAAGTAATTAGTTAAACCCAAAAACCTTTGCACTTCAACAACTTTTTTAGGTTCAGGAAAATTCCTAACCGCCTCCGTATGTCGGAAACTAATAGTTATCCCTTTCGGGGATATAACATATCCTAAATATTCGACTGATATCTTCAAGAAGTTACACTTTTTTAAATTTAATTTAAAACCATAACTTTTAAAAATTATAAGAACTTCTTTTAGGACACTAATATTTTCTTCTGGTGTATCGGAAGGAATAATTACATCATCCATATATACGATAAGCATATTCAGCCTGATTAATTTTTCTAATAGTTGCGATAAATGTTTTTGAAATTCTGCCGCTGATTCACACCATCCGAACGGCATATACAATTGTTCAAATTGACCATCCGGAGTCGCAAAAGCAAAGTATTTCGTATGTTCAGGATGAACTTTAATTTGGTGAAAGGCATCTTTTAAATCTAATGTCGTAAATACCTTTCTATTACCAATACGCGCTATGCAATCCTCTATTACCGGAAAAGGAAAACATTGCTTATTTACTCTTTGATTGAGCGGGCACAAATCAATACACATTCGTAAAGATCCGTCTTTTTTACGCACTAATACTACACGCGCGCAATACGGGGAATTACTACGCTTAATAATACCACGACGCAATAAATCATCAGTGATTTTTCCAAGTTGCTCTCTTTCAGACTAAGCAAATCGTCTGGGAGCATATGCAAAAACGGAATCATCCTTAAGGGAAACTTTTATTGAATAATTATCTTCAATCAATGGTATATCCGAACTCTCAACCTCTTGCATCATCGAAATTAATTCTTGCTTATACGATTCATCAAAATCAATATCAATATCTTGTAATAATGACAGCACATCTTCAGATTCATCTTCAACAACTTCTGTAGAAGCTATCTCCTGAAATAATTGAACTCGATTATTTAATTCAACGCCAGATGGTTTGTATGTAACTGTAATATTATTCTCCTCAAGAAAATCTAAACCAATAATCAAATCCGACAAAAATGAGTCATCATGCAATACCAAAAAAGAAATTGAAGCATTTAAATTCGGTAACAACTCTAGAGAAATCACTGTTTGGGCAGATCCTAATACGTTAATACCAATATTATTCACTGCTTTATATTGTTTTACCTTTTTATCTTTTTCTATACTAATATCTGGAAATCTTGCGAGAATCGAAGATTTAATAAAAGATACAGGACTTCCGGTGTCCATCAATGCAATCAATTTACATGCAATTTTATTTATCGATGTTACAATAATACGCGAATTGGAAATTTCTAATTTCCTACCGGAATCTTCATTAACCGCTGCAATCTCCATCTCCTGAATGTCTTCATCCACCGCAGATACCACTGGCGCTGGCTTGGCAGTTATCATAGGAGGTGATTGCTCCTTCCTTTTCAATTTATAACAGTCGGCGCGGACATGTCCTTTCGCCTTGCAGTAAACACAAAACACATCTTTGTCTGTTTTTACCACTGAATTGTCCTTGGACACTGAGCCACTGTTATTCTCTGTTTTTTCTTGTTTGTTATCTTGATGAAAACCCTTGCGAGTAGGCTCGGCTGACATTGACGTTATTCGATGCATCTCCTCCAGGAATTCATCAATGGATTTACTATTAATTACAGCCGCTGTTTCCTTCAATGACCGGCTCCCAATACCGTTGATCAGTAGATGAATGGCATCTTCTTCTGGCAAATTTAAATTTTTTATCATCACTAATTTGTCCATAGCGTAATCTTGGAATTGTTCTTTTTGAAAATTCCATTTTCTCGCCTCAACTTTTTGCATGGCGACGTGAAACAATATCTTTCGTTTAAATCGGCGTATTATGGCTTCCTTAAATATCTGCCACGATTCAATCAACGTTGTTACGTTAAGATCAAACCATCTTTTGGCATTTTTGACGAGTTTACTAGAAGCTGCCAAAAATAACACGTCTTCCGAAATTGCATGGATTTGAGCAATTCTCTCTCCCGTTGCTATCCATGTTTCGATTTTTTCGTCTTCTGTTCCGGCAAACTCAGGAATTTGGGTCGTCAACAATTTAACAGCGTGTGCGGTTGCCACCGACGAAATCGGCTGGCGACGCATAACTGATACATCGGAATTCGCACGTATAACATTGTCTTCACTTGATACATTACGCACTCTATTTTGAGAGTCCTCGCGAGACAAGTTCATTAACTCGATCATCTGCTGCATCATAGCCTGATTTTGACGCTGCTGTTCCTGTTGGTTTCGAGCTTGTTCTTGTTGAAATTCTTGCTGGACACGCCTTTGTTCTTGCTTATCCTCTTGCTGGATACGCCTCTGTTCTTGCTTATCCTCTTGTTGGATACGCATTTGCTCTTGCTGGAAACGCCTTTGTTCTTGCTTATCTTCCTGCTGGATACGCATTTGTTCTTGCTGGATACGCCTTTGTTCCTGCTTATCCTCCTGCTGGATACGCATTTGTTCTTGCTGGATACGCCTTTGTTCTTGCTTATCCTCCTGCTGGATACGCATTTGTTCTGCCATCCAGGCACAGATTTGAGACAGATCGGATGATCCTGTCGGCGTCGTCGCTGCGACTGTTGACTGCATCGCCTTACTTTTAGCGGCTGCACGCGTTTCTCTTTTTTGTTCTAAAAGATCAGACGAGGCTTGTCTCTCCAAATGAGACATGATCATATCTATACAACGCAACGTATCACCCGGAGGATTTAGCCCATATTTCCGGGCTTCTTTCTGAAGCTCACCAATGGCCGTATCTTGCAGTCGTTGTCGCTCCATAGCGCATTCAGAATGGCGGCAACACAGCATCACAAAATGGCGGGAGACTGCTCGAGAACGTTCGACCACGCTAAGATGGCGGTAGAACGCCGCACCCAAAATGGCGGGGAAACCGTTCGAGAATGTTCGAGACGTAGTAATTTCTCACTCGCGAAAAAGTGTCTATTTGTAGCGTGGCGGACCAATATCGCTGGTCGCCGATCCACAATATCAATTCTAATGTTTTTAATGTCGTTACGATGGAATGATGTCTCTCACTCGAATATCGCGATTACGATAACGATCGTTGACCCGATATTTTTCACGGGATAACTGGCCGGAACTACCGTATCCGAATGTTGATTACAGCCTTGCACGCTGTATTTATTACTTGTCCGAGCAAAGGAATGAGGACAGAAAGAAACAGGGAAATCGGTAGCAAGCCGAATCGTTCTACGATAATGGCGGCACACGATGAATATCCCACTTCTGAACTGTAAAAGTTATAGTTTTGTTGACGCACCGATTTTACCGGCACTGACCGCGAGTTACACGGGGAGATGTCAGGAATGGATGTAGATAGGTGAGAGACAATAACTTGAGATAAATATGGAAAGGGTATTTTATTCCACGGCAAGATGCAACAAGACGCCTACTCAATCCAACGTCTGTGCATCGACTGACTCGTCTTCCTCACTCTACGCCAATCCGGGCGTTTTTTCATGCGCAGAGCGCTACGGCGCACACCAGTATCTCAAACGACCAATCACCTTACCGTCTACTTAAGCTCGGCGCAACATTAATCTTATATATATATATATATATGAGCATTTCATTTTTAAATTAATTTAAATTAAATTAAATTATTAAATTTATTGCGAAAAATATTACCTCAGCCAGGGTTCGAACCTGGAACCTCCCTCATTCCGTGTAGAGCGTCGTACCAATTCGACCACCGAGATATGTGGTAATATTTATCGCAATAGCACACTAAACAATAATAAGATGGAGACACCGATATTAAGCCGTTTTCCAACAATGTACATATATCAAAATTTGTGTTACAATGTTTTTGATATTTGCCAGTTAATATTGTATAGTCCAGACGACAGGGAGAAAAAAAGAGTCTACATAAAATTTAAGTCAGGAAGTGTTAAAAATTGGTGAAGTTGTAGATTTTTGTGTCCCCTAAAAACATATTGGCTACGTTCTGCCGATACTCCGCTAGCCTAACAATCGTGAGCAGTCGCTCGTTTTCGCTCGTTTCCTCTCCTTTGACCCAATGGATTAAAAGGAAAGGAAACGTACGACTGTTCACGATTGCTAGGCTAGCGGAGTATTGGCAGAACGCAGCCATTAAATTAGCAATCTTGACATTTTTCTGCCAGCGCCGTCATCTTGAAATAATGACGCAGAAAACCAGTTTTTTGCAAATATTCCGTTTCCACTTAAAGCATAAGTATCTCATACAAAGTTGTAAAGCAAAATTTCCTACAACACTTTTTTCTCAGATAAATAGTTTACAAGTTATAGCAGAGGAAAGCGGAGAGCTTTTTTACAATTTGTAAAAATGCTGGATTTTCCCTGGAAAGATTATTGATTATTATTGTTATTATACTATTATATCATTATATATGTATATATATATATATATATATATATATATATATATATATATATACACGTATAATATATCATATTACTATATTATATTATATATACACACGCACACGCGCACGCGCACGTACACGTACACGCGCACGCGCATGCGCACACACGTACACACGTACACGAGGGGAGAGGAGAGAGGACAGAGGGGACGGCAGACCTTTCGCATACCTGAATGTTGGCTTGAATAGGATGGTATTCTAAAGAATATTTTACCTGGCTTATGCATGCCGATATTCATTTACTTTCAGATAAAATTATTCTATAATTGAGCTCAGATGACGTAACCAATTTAAGTGGTTTTACGTCTTTAATTACGTATCTTTGTGAAAAATAATCGCAGAGCAATGTTTGAAAAAGTATTTTAAAGAGGAAATGTTTACCTTTACGATACAGTCAATAAGATTTGCGAGAAAAAATTTTGTTCTCCCCGTACAGGCCATCAAAGTTGAAATTTTTTTGCAACTTTGCAAGGTCTGTTTTAAATTAGCGCCATTTGTAGTACAATCTTCGCATAGGAACGAGTCTAGAAGCAATCGAAAGCTGAGAATCTAAGCTTTAAAATGTTTTTTTAAACATCGCTCTGCGATCACTTTTTACGAGGATACGTAATTAAATGGCGTAAAACCAATTTAAGTGATTTTACGTCATTTAATTACGTATGGGGGGGAATTCACAACCCAAAATTTTGTACACCAATGCCGATTTTTGGCATTGCTGTAAAACACTGCCGACATTTTCGTACACTGCCGACAATGCTTAGTCAATACCTACAATGCCGTCAATCCTATATATAAATAATATAAAATTAAGGCAATGCCATGCAATTATGAACACTGTCGCGTACTGCCCATTATTATACGTCAATGCCACCTCTATCAAGTTAACCCCCCCACTATTGCAAAAAAATCCGCACTTATTAAAAAATTTAGTGCTATTTATGTGCTGTTGCTCTAGTCCGGATTTTGTTGCTCAAGCCGTTTAGCAGGAAACGGCGATCGAAATGGGGGGGGGGGCAGCTTGTCGTCATAATAAAAAACCTATATAGAGTGCTCAAATCCAAAAAACAAATACACCAGAATTTGTTGCTTTTTTGTTGCTCCAAGATAGCGTAAAAACATTTTTGAAATATAACGTTTTTTTAGAAAATACGGTAGGGGAGACCGGGGCTAACTCGACACCGGGGCAAACTTGACACTAGGCTTTTTGGCAATTTAAATCTATCGTAGAAACTTGCCTTTCCTATTGTAAATGCGTCTTTATGTGCCAGTATTATCAACGGAATTTGGTAACATTCTGAGTTATAGTGTAATTTTTAACGCGACATAAGCGTTTTTGATAGTGAAAAGTAATTTTTTTGATCTCTCGAAAATGGTCTACTCTTTCATCGAGCTTTCGGGCAAAACTAAGCGACGTACAGCAAAATTTTCTTAAGCAATTTTGTACCTGAAGGAACGCTCTTTAAATGTGTACCATTAAATTTGTTTGAAAATTTTAATTAATTGTTGAAAATTGCCTTTAAAAAAATTGTGTCGAGTTAGCCCCGGTCTCCCCTACGTAAGTATATCCGAATACTTAACAGACAGCACTATATTGACTACATTTTAAACAACATTATATTTCCAAAATATTTTTACACTATCTTAAAGCAACAAAATAGTAACAAATTCTGGTATAAACATTTATTCGATTTGAGCACTTTATATATTTTTTTTCGCATGGTGAGAGGTCAGCTTGACACAGAGATTCTAGCCCCACCACATACTAAAAAACACATATAGAGTGCTCAAATTTAAAAAAACAATACACCAAAATTTGTTGCTTTAAGATAGCGTAAACAAATTTTCAAAATATAAGGTTCTATAAACAATGCCACTAATAAATACTGCATCTTCGACCTTTATCTACAACTTCGATGGCTAAAAACTAAGTAAAAGAATTTGTTGCTTGGCTCTTTTTGGTTTTAAAGTATTCTATGGACCGTGCCCTATTAGAATATGCAACTTACGATTTTGTTGCTCGCCCCTAACTGCAAGTAAACAAATTATTTATCTCCGCGTCGACCGTTATCTGCGACTTTGATGGCTAAAAACTAAGTAAAGGAATCTGTTGATCGGCTCTTTTTGGTCTTAAAACTATAAAGTAAAAGAATCTTTTACTTATTGTTAGTTTTTAGCCATCACAGTCGTAGATAACGAGATAACGGCCGACGCGGAAATAAATAATTTGTTTATTTGCAGTTAGGGGCGAGCAACAAAATCGTAAGTTGCATATTCTGATAGGGCACGGTCCATAGAATATTTTAAGACAAAAAAGAGCTAAACAACAAGTTCTTTTACTTAGTTTTTAGCCATCGAAGTTGTAGATAACGGTCGACGCGGAGATAAATAATTTGTTTATTTGCAGTTAGGGGTGAGCAACAAAATCGTAAGTTGCATATTCTGGTAGGGCACGTTCCATAGAATATTTAAATAACAAAAAGACCCGAGCAACAAATTCCTTTACTTAGTTTTTAGCCATCGAAGTCGTAGATAACGATCGACGAGGAGATAAATAATTTGTTTATTTGCAGTTAGGGGCGAGCAACAAAATCGTAAGTTGCATATTTTGATAGGGCACGGTCCATAGAATATTTTAAGACCAAAAAGAGCTGAGCAACAAGTTTTTTTACTTAGTTTTTAGCCATCAAAGTCGTAGATAACGGTCGAAGATGCAGTATTTATTAGTGGCATTGTTTACAGAACCTTATATTTCAAAAACTTGTTTACGCTATCTTAAAGCAACAAAAAAGCAACAAATTTTGGTGTATTGTTTTTTTTTTTATTTGAGCACTCTATGAGTTTTTTAGTATGTGGTGGGGCTAGAATCTGTGTCAAGCTGGCCTCCCATGCAAAAAAAAAATATATAGAGTGCTCAAATCGAATAAACGTTTATACCAGAATTTGTTGCTATTTTGTTGCTTTAAGATAGCGTAAAAACATTTTGGAAATATAACGTTGTTTAAGATGTAGTCAACATAGTGCTATCTATTAGGTATTCGGATATATGTATTTTCTAAAAAAACGTAGGGGGCGTCCACTGCCGTACTGCCGAGTCAATGCCGGATAAAATTCGGACACTGCCTTAGCAATGCTATGCAATACCTCCTGCACTGCCACTGCCACATGTCATTATTACCACTCCCCAACCATTGACGACAATGCCGTCAATATTATAGGCCACTGCTTACTTTTTTCAGTCCACTGCCGAAATTTTGTACACCAATGCCGGCTGTGAATTTCCCCCCAATTACGTATCTTCGTGAAAAATAATTGCAGAGCGATGTTTAAAAAAGCATTTTAAAGCTTAAACTCTCAGCTTTTGATTGCTTCCAGGTTCGTTCCTCTAGGAAGATTTTACTACAAATGGCGCTAATTTAAAATGGACCTAAAGTATGGATCTATGTACATATGTGTGTGTGTATGTGTGTGTATATGTATGCATAATATAATATACTAATGATATATTATACGTACTTACATATATAATAATATAATAATAATATAATAACGATAATAATTAATCTTTCAAATCCAGAGAAAATCCATTATTTTCATAAACTGCAAAAAAGCTCTTTGTTTTCCTCTGCTATAACTCGTAAACTATTTATCTAAGAAAAAAGTGTTGTAGGAAATTTTGCTTTACAACTTTGTATGAGATACTTATGCTTTAAATTTAAGTGAAAACGGAATATTCGCAAAAAACCGGTTTTCTGCGTCATTATGTCAAGATGACGGCACCTGCGGAAAAATGTCGAGGTTGCAAATTTAATATGTTTTTAGGGTCACAAAAATCTACAGCTTTACCCATTTTTAACACTTCCTGACTTAATTCCGTCTAAAACTCCCCATCGCTTAGACTAATATTATTACAAGATTTTTGAACACTATAAACATGTGTTATATACGAGTATAAGCAAAAAGGAATTATTAGAGTCAGAAGGTTCCCACTAGTCCATTTAATGTCAAGCAACGTTGAGCGCAGTTACTACTCGGATGGGTGACCGGGGGATAATTTTCAGTCAAATATAATAAAATCTGATTTAACATAGTTCGAAAACGCTATAAAAATTATTAAGAACCAGATCCTTTTTAATGGCATTTTATGATTAAACTCAGCTACAACCAATTGACTTTAATGAAAGCTATAGGATTGAATAGAGATATTTGCATTAAACCCGATGCAAACGGTTAGAATTATATTCGTTCCACAGTGATAATTCTCAGTTATACATTTTAAATTCCGGTTCAACATGGTTCAAAAACGTTAATAAAAACAATAAAAAATGTTAAGATTTTGATTGCTATTTTACGATTGAGCGTAATCAGAACCAATATAGACATATTAAGGATGTATCGGACATATTTTCAAAGCGCTACCAAGTGGATAAAAATTTGTGAGAATGTTCTTTTAGTCTTCCTGATGTGCTAAAAAAAAAAGTAAAAACGAATCCACTCAACAGTTGCTGAGATATAACGATTTTAATTTTCACTGATTTTACACGTATTCTTATGGGAAGAGACGATTTTGACGGATAAAACAGCTAAAAAAATGTTGAAGGAGCGCTACCAATATTTTGAATTTTTTTTGTACATTTAGTATACGAATAGATGAAAATATCTGCCAAGTTCAATTGTCTTCACTACACCGTTTTAAAGAAATAAATTATAACTTGAAATAATTGTGCTGTCGGCACGAATGTATAGGTGCGATTTTATTGCGCTAGAAACCAGCGGCAGCGTCAAGAAAATGTAGTGGGGGAAGAAGTTCCGTTGAATTTTGCGGTACGCTAAAAAGCTGAGACGGTCTGAACTTCTTCCCCCACTACATTTTCTTGACGCTGCCGCTGGTTTCTAGCGTCAATGAAATCGCACCTTATCTCGATGGCTCGTGAAAGCACGGCAACGTCGCCAATCAACTGAGAAAGCAAAGCATAACCAGAGAGAAACCTGAGAGCGGCCACCGGGATCATTCCGTTCCAGCGGACGTATACTGACGCGCCGCCTGAGAAAGTGGACGTCAACTACATCGTTACGCTCGGTAACGGTACACACATGGTTCGTGTCTGTGCTATGGTTTGTGTCCGAACTACTCAGATGGAGGGGATATGCTGGTCGCGCAAGCCCCTCTTCTGTTCGTGTACGCTCGGCACTCGGCAAGCTTCGAGCGGGGAGAGAAGGACAGACATACGATCTGCTGTCTCTTTTTCTCTTGAGCTGGGACATTGCCGGCGCGGCGTTGCCGTTAGCACGCGCCGGCTATACCACAATGCCACGCATTTCGGGTTTCGCGTCTCGTGTCTCGTGTCTCGCCGAGTGCCGAGTCTCGAGTTGGCAAATTGACGATGCGCTATACGTTACATTTGCGTTTATATTTACAAATTTTATTTTTTATATTTATAAATAAATATATATATGTATATATATTAGAAGTTTATAAATATATAAAGATTGCAAATATAATTAATTAAATAAATATTTATAAACTTAAAAATTAAAATTCGCAAATGTAATGTATAAAAATCACGGTTCTATACATATGCTTTTCTATCTAAAAAAGTCTTACATTAAAAACCTTTACTTTAGCATAATAATATTTACGTGTAATATTTAAATGCATACCAATAATTATATTATTAACTATAAGAAATAATTGTAGTTTATAATGTTCTTTTACTCTCATTAAATTTATTTTACCTATGCATGTTTAATTGGCCAAATTACGGCTAAATTACAAGCAACAACAAAAAGATATTGGATAAAAATAAAAACATTTTATTAAATAAACAATACACGTGGATAACATTTCGACTGTACTTATTATAATTTTAGTCTTCTTCGGAACGGATTACTATGAATATAAAAGAAGAAGATATAAATATTAAAACATGATAATGTTTCAGTTAACATACTAAAACATTAAACATTAGTCTACTAGACTAAAACATTAAACAATTTCCTAATAATATAAACAAAATAAACAATAAAATCTAATTGAATCACAAATATAAAATCGCCGGAGTAATCAAATAAAACCATGACAAGATAAATTTTATATTTATATTGAGAGGTGATAAAATCTCTTCCGTCAGGAAAAGAATGTAAACAATTATTAACGGGGGTATTCTGATTTAAAATATCTTTAAAATAGATATTTTTCAGGAATTTTTTATAGGGAAACAAAAAAAGTGAATAACGTTAAACTTTGCATGTTCTCTTCACCTTATTTTAAAATTTTATTTTTATTTAAGTAACAAAAATGCTCTTCTTTTCTGTTATATCCTTGTCACTATAAATGACAGACGGATAGTAAATAATTCTAGCTGTTCTAGGTATCTGAAACACAAAAAGCTAAAATTTTCTTTCTCTAAAATTTCTAATTCTGCAGAAGTGTGGCTATTGTCTGAACTAGAATTAAATCAATATTTCTATTTTGTGTGTGTAAAAGCGACTTTTTTATTAAAAATATAATTTTTTTCAAAATTTTATTAGTATTTTATTTAAAAAAAAACTAATAAACAATGTTTATTCTAGTTCAGACGATAGCCATCACTTATTTTTAATAAGAAAGTTTTTGGTTTTTACATTTCTGATATTTAGAACAGCTAGAATCATTTACTTCATCTCTTATTTACGTCTTTTAGTGATCAAGATATAACATAGATAAGAATATTTTTCTTACTTAAAAAATAAAAATATATTCTTAAAATAAGATTAAAAGAACATCCAAAGTTTAACGTTATTCGCTTTCTTCGTTCACCTAATTAAAAAATCCTGAAAAATACCTATTTTTAAAAACCTTCCCCGGCTCCAGTCGTGCTCAACTTGTATTCATGCCTAAAAAGAAAAATTTATTTTACTAAAGTTAGGGCCAAAGCACATATGACAGTCGTAGTCGTGGACGTAAGTAACGCACAAACTTTGGCGTATCCTGATCTGTCAGGTCGGGTACTACGACCGTCGTATATCGCTACGCCATGTTATGTGCTTTGACCCTTCATTGTTTATATACAAAATATTACATATAACAACTAAAAAATAAAAAGTTAACTTCACGCGTGAGAACTCATGCGGCGTTGCCAAGTAATAACTGACGCCTCTCCTCTTCTGTCATTCCTGAACCGAGCGAAAAATTCATCAAATCGCGTACTTTACACTAGTATTTCTCGAAAACGCGTACCGCAAGGTTATTGACACTTATCGCATATTATTTCTATTGTTATGGATTATATACTAATTTTTCAAAAACATTTAGAGAAAACTTTTTTCACAATTTATTATGTCTATATTACAATAGCTCGAAATAGGAATTCCATGTTAAAAGTTGAAACTTTGAAGCTCAATATCTCGATTTTTAATATCGTAAGAGGTACTGAAATTTATACCACGCATAAAGCACACCTAAATTAATGTATATTCACAGTTTTAAAAAAAATCTAGAGAAAATCGATTTTTCGGAGAACGTCCTTAAGATCTTTCAAACTAGAATACGCCCTTGTAATTTATTATTTGTCATTAACATATTGTTATTAATTACATACATATAAGTGTGAAGAAGCAAATGGTACAAAATAATTTTAATATTCAAATGTAATAATAAAGAAATCAATTATTTACATTTTCTACTGTGTGTGCGTGTGTGTGTGATATTATTGACAAGTTTTTTTGCACGTTTACATTTTTTTTGCAGATTTATTACACGCTTAACTTTCACAAGTGTGATGTGAAATACAGACAAGATTTTTATTTATCTGTTATAAGCGTGACTTCAAATGCAAGATTACGTTTAACATTTTCAATCTGCAAACGAGTGATCAGCAATATGATCCACAACATGTAGTCTTAAAATACTACGATTTTCTCTAGAAACACTAGCGTATAATTTATTCGCCAACATTACGAATTTCTTCTGCAACAATCACATAAAATATTGAACAGTTTTCTTGAACGATTATAACAACGTCTGCATGCTTTTGCATCATTAATCCCCCGAGGCCACACCTCTTTTTTTAATACGCCCCGGCCACACGCGTGTGAATATGAAAATCCAATTTGTATTTCTAAACATCGTGAATATTATTAATTAAACGGACATATTTTACATTTAATTATATAAATTTGTGTATTTTTATGTTGTAAATTTTTTATCACACACAAACGTCTTGCCGTTGATTATTATTGTCATTAAGCTTTTAAAAAATAATATTTATCATATTTAGAAAAACAAATTGAACTTTCATACTCACACGCGCATTATATGCATTAAAGAAATTTAAAATATATTTTAAAATTTAAGATAAGTTTCTGTCTCTATATATAAATTAACTCTTTCTTCCAAGTCTGTCAAAATTTTTTGAAAGAATAACATTTGAGACAGCATTTTCTTTAAAGAAGAATAAACATTTTTTAATAGGATTATTATTTTAGAATGAGAATGTGAACAATACCTTAACAAATTAATAATGCAAGTACAGACGTTGTTACAACCATTCGAGGAAACTGTTTAACATTTTATGTGTTGCTGCAGAAGAAATTCGTAATATCGGCGGACAAATTATACGCTAGTGCTGCTAGAAAAGATCATAGTATTTTAAGGCTACATGCTGTGTAGATGATATTGCTTGTCCCTCGTTTGCAGTTTGAAAATGTTTGATTATTAAAAACATTTGATTATTAAAATCTTGCATTCGAAATAACGCTTATAACAGATAAACAAAAATCTTGTCTGTATTTGACATCACACTTGTGAAAATTAAGCGTGTAAAAAATCTGTAAAAAAAATGTGAACGTGCAAAAAAATTGTTGTCAATAACATCACGCATACACACACAAAAGAAAATGTAAATAATTGATTTTTTTATTATTATTACAATAATTTGAATATTGAAATTATTTTATACCATATGCTTTCTAATACTTATATGTATATAATTAAAACAATATATTAATAACAAACAATAAATTAAGGGCGTATTCTGGTTTGAAAGATCTTAAAAATAAGTATTTTTCATAGTTGGGAATTTTTTATAGCGGCACTAAGAAAGCGAATATTGTTAAACTTTGCATATTCTTATTTAACCTTATTTTAAGAATTTATTTTTATTTTTTAAGTAAGAAAAATGCTATTTTTTTCTATGTTATATCCTGCATGATCACTAGAAGGTGTAAATGACAGACGGAGTAAATGATTCTGGCTGTTCTATAGGTATCAGAAACCCAAAAACAAAAAATTTTCTTATTCAGAATAAGTGTGGTTATTGTCTGAACTAGAATACGTTTATTAGTTTTTTTCTTTTAATAAAATACTAACAAAATTTTTAAAAAAGTTATAATATTTTTAATAATATAAGAGAAATAAGACCCCTCGTTTTATGTGACCGTTATACAATCAATCAATATTAAATAAGCCGTTTACGGCGGTCCGAGCTTGGATCTTAATAGCCTAATAATATTTTTTGTGTACTACACGTATATTTTTTCCAACCTTAATAAACTGCGCGCCGACATAACTTGTCAGACTTACAACACAGCTCCTGTGTTGGAGTAGTAAATTCTTTACTATTATTTAAATCGATTTAATTAGAGGGGAATGAGGAGATTTTACTACTCCAATAGGAGCTGTGTTATAAGTCTGACAAGTCAGTCGGCGCGTAGTTTATTAAGGTTGAAAAAAATATGTGAATATAGTATATAAAAAATATTATTAGGCTACTATAAAATACAAGTTCAGACCGTAAATTGTTTATTCAATATTGATTAATAATATTTTTGATAAAGCGGCTGCCTAGAATGGAAATATTGGTTTAGTTTTAGTTCAGACGATAGCCACATATACTTCTTCTGAATAAGAAAATTTTAGCTTTTTGCGTTTTAAATACCTGTAGAACAGCTAGAATTATTTACACCGTCTGTCATTTATACCTTCTAGTGAAAAAGCATTTTTGTTACTTAAAAAATAAAAATAAAATTTTAAAATAAGGTGAAGTGAACATGCAAAGTTTAACGTTATTCACTTTCTTTGTTTCCCTATAAAAAATTCCTGCAAGATATATATTTTAAAAATCTTTTAAATCAAAATACCCCCGTTAATAATTTTTTACATTCTCTTCCTGACGGAAGAGATTTTACCACTTCTCAATATAAATAATCTTGCCATGGTTTCATTCGATTATTCCGGCGTTTTTATATTTGTGATTCAATTAGATTATTTGTTTATTTTGTTTATATTGTTAGGTGATTGTTTAATGTTTTAGTCTAGATTAATGTTTAATGTTTTAGTATGTTAAATGAACATTAATTATTATGTTTCTTGATATTTATCTTCTTCTTTCGTAATAATCCGTTCTGAAGAATACTAACTATTGTCGAAACATTAACCGTGTGCATTATTTGTATAATAAATTGTTTTTATTTTAATCCAATATCCCTCTTTTGGTGCTCGTGATTTGGCAAATTTAATAAGAGTAAAAAGAACACTATAAACTACCTTTTTTTCTTGATAGTTAATATTTTACTATTATTATGCATTTAAATATTAAATTTAAATATTATCCCAAAGTTAATGTTTTTAATATGACTTTTTTTCTAGATAAAAAAGCATATTGGCCAGAACGGGAATTTCTATACATTACATTTACGAATTTTAGTTTTTATGTTTATAAATATTTATTTAATTAATTAATTTTATGTTTAATTTTAACGGTACAAAAACTACGGAAGTACATGATCATACGCGATTTTATGTTTAATAAAATTTATTTATTAATTTGCAATTTTTTTGTAAATATAATTGCAATATTTATAAATATAACAATTAAAACTCGTAAATATAAACATAAATGTAACATAGCGCATCGTCGATTTGCCAACTCGAGACTCGGCACTCGGCGAGACATGAGAGGCGATACCCGAAATGCGTGGCCTCTAACAGCTCAAGAGAGAAGAAAACAGCAGATCGTATGTCTGCCCTTCTCTCCCCGCGCGAAACTTGTCGAGTGCCGAGCGTACACTGACAGAGGAGGGGCTTGCGCGACCAGCACATCCCCTCCATCTGAGTAGTTCGGACACGAACCATAGCACGGATACGAACCCATGTATCGTTACCCGAGATCTCTCTGATCGTTACCTAGCGTAACGCCGTAGTTGACGTCCATTTTCTCAGAGGGCAGATTAGGACAGGCGTCCCCCGAAGCGGGATGGCCGCTCTCAGGTTTCTCTCTGGCATAACCTATGGCTGTCGCTACACGTATATCTATGCCTTCTACTACTTCTAGCTAACTTTTTGTCTCCGTTGCACTCGTGAAGAGATAGAAAGGGGAAATGAGAAACAAAGCGAGATTATTGTAAAAAATGTAAACGAACAGACATAACCTCGCACCTCGCACCTCGCATCAAGTCTCGCACTGTTTTGGTACTGTGCAAAGGCTGCCAACCTACGTGAATCGTTGTCACGTACGTCTCTTTTGAGTTTTTGAGAGAGTCGCATAACAATGTTTATAATAAATAATATTCAAAATTATCGTTTATATAATACATATTTATCTTTTTTGACGTTATTAAAGTCAAATTTGTTTATCAGCACTGCTGAATAATGTCTTTCGCTTTGAAATAATTTGACGTTATAAAGTTGAAATCAGGGAATTTTTACTGCCAAAAGTTTAGGCTCATAAATTACAAAAATCGCAAATAATACTTGCGAAAAAAACATTTGTAAAATAAAAAATACCTTACTAGGAGTAAAAATAAGACTCCTACTATCATTTGAGTATCTTACATCTAGATTTACTATACGTTAGGCGTAGATATTCAAGTATTTCAAATTTCATGCATTTTTGTCTAAGATTGTACCTCCGATACATCCTTAAAACATATAGGACGTCGTGAATATTTCGGAATATTTCTATCGAATTTGATTCAAAAACCATAGAAACTTATTTATATACTACCGGCATAAGTTCCAGTTCAACAAAGTACAACCGATTTGAGAGTAATTATGTTTTAATGGAAAATGCAGGTTTAAAAACACAATTCAATCTTATTAAACCAAATATGGCTGATTTTCTAATGGTTTTAATCGAGCTTTTTCAGCAGGGTATTTCTTTTTCTTCATTGTAACATAAATATTTTATAAAATATTTATTGCGATATTTAATATCAAATGTTCAATTTGCATTAATTACGCATTTGAATGCGCGTATTTTGAACACACAATTAATATATAATAATGTGGTTTTGAAGCCAATGCAATTGTACGCGAATTAAAGGCACATTATACGCGCATTCATTATTGACGCTTCTTGGGTAATTTTATATTAATAGAACTCTAATAAGAATAAATTTAATATTTGAATCATAATAGAATAATCAAATAATTCTTTTTTAAAATCAAAAAAGAAAGAATAATCATTCTTTATTAATCATTCCTCACAATTTTTGAGATGCTACCAAAGATATTATGGGCTTTTTAAATGTTCTGTTACATTACATTACCTACATTTTTTTTATTTTTTTTTACTGTAAGTATTTCCAACTTCTAAAAGAAACTATTTGACATATGTGTGTTCTTTGATTTAAAGCAAACTTAAAGACAGATATAGAGCGGAATATAGAAACAGAATAAGATTACTTCTCTATCTGTACTCTTAGCACATTGCATAAAATTTTAATGTAATTTAAGAATTGCAATTACAATTAAATTAAAATAATTTTTTTAATTCAATTCGCACTAATCTATTTTTCAAAACTATGGTGTTATAGAGAATTTTTTAAGGTCAAAATCAAACTTAACATCAAAAAGCTACAAGCTTTTGAGCTCGCTAATTAAGTTAAATTTTAACAAATATATTTTGCAACAAAACTTGATAAATCTATAAAAAAAACTAAAGTTTTTTTTACGGTGTTATATCAATATATGTCTCCAGGCATTGCTAAATTGATACAAGTATTATCAGAGTGGATTCTGCATGATAAGTCATTGGCACTGACGAAAAACGCACTCGCTGAGCCTACTATATATAGCTTAGATGAGGAAAACAGGAGACGATTTCCAGCCAGTCTGGCATACGACGTTCTAGTCACCTTAGTTAATCCTGACCCTGAAAAGCTAAAGATCGTTTGGGACCTCAGGACAGTAACTGAAGGTAATTGAATATCATACCATTACAATTACATTATAACAGAATATGAATCATTCGCAAAAATTTTTGGAAATTTTAAAGAATCAATATTATTTATATCACATTAGTAAAATTAAATAAGAATTAAATAATTGCATTCTGACTCAAACATATATAATAGTATTTTAGCCTTTTTTAAAGAGGAGGTGAGATTTTTAAACACGGGAAAAAATGTTGCAAATTATTTGCCGTAAATTACTTGATAAATATAAACAACCTTACTTTTTAACAATAGAATAATCTATATTATTTAAAAAGAAAATGTGATGTTGAATATTGCAAAAACATTAGTTTATTTAAAAAATACAGGCTAATAAAGAAAAGATTTCTTTTAGATTAGCCACGATTTAGTAATCTTATCATAAAATTGTAAAGTGTAGAAAACAGCATTTTTTCCTTAATAATTTTTTATTATTAATTGAATCAAATTTCTTCGAATCGCTTTTTAAAATTTTTTTTTTCAAGGAATTAAAATTTTTTTTAACGATACTTACAATTACATTCAGTTTGTAGAGAATTCAATTACAAAAAGGTTAAAAAAGAAACATTCTGATATCTATTATAAAACTGTATAAAAATGTAGTTTTGAGAAAAACGTGTTTAAAGTTTTGTAATAAATTTTCGACATAGTAGAATATATTTACCCGGCTAAAAACTATCCTGGATCATAAAATGTGATGTCAAGAAGTCTTTCAATAACGGACAGATATCTTTATCATTTAGAAGTACTTTCCGGATGAACTCTTGCACTTTTTGCACAGCATATCCATTTAATGTCTCACATATAGTGATGGTTCTTTCACTGGTATTTAAATTGTTTAATACGTTCAAATATCAATAGGGGAACTATGCCTAATATAATCAAGAAAACTTTCCCCGGGCTTTCCACACGCTTCTAATATCACACACACATACACACACACACACACATACACATGCGCACACGCGCACATGCGTACACGCACGCACGCACGCAGACTCGCGCGCGCGCGCGTGATTTTTTTGAAAATGCAATTTTTGACGTTTTAGAACATTCTGAATACATTGACATTAAAAACTAAAAAAATTTTTGAAGTGAAACTTCTTTAGGCACGGTAGTGAGTTCGATTCGCGACACGAAAAGTGTAACGAAAATTTGACCAATAGGCGTACGGCGTTGGCGAGACGGTTCTTCTTCTGGCACGGTAGTAAGTTCGATTATGCGACACGAAAAGTGTAACGAAAATTCGACCAATAGGCGTACGAAATGAAACTTCTTTGGTACGGTAGTAAGTTCGATTGTACGACAGGAAAAAACGTCACAAAATAGTGTCACGAAAATTCGATCAACAGGCGTACAAAGTGAAACTCCTTTTGGATCGGTAAGTAAATTCGATTTTGCGACTCGAAAACGCGTCACGAAAATTCGATCAGGCGTACGGCACTGGCGAGACGGATATAGTGAAAACTGCGTATAACACTATATTTTCGAGTTGCGGGCGGCTTGGAGTGACTAATTCCGTTGCATTGTTTTGTATTAATTTCAGAAAAATTATGGCAAAGCCTTGCCTTCAGAAGTTTCACTTCTAACGCGCGTGGCGACCACGCGTTCATTTTTATTTACGAAAACAAAACTTTCTCTGTAAGGAAGCAAAATTAATAGAAAATTAAACATTTATTTAAAGAAATAAGAATTAAAAATAAAAAATTTTAAAAATTTTAAGTTTTAGTAAAAAAATTTGACGCTCCTAAACAAATTATTATAGTATATTAATAACATAATTTCTATAAATGGAAAAAGTACTTTAAAGTAAGTAATGTGTGAAAGTATTTCTATATTTAGATATTGTAATTATTAATATAATTATATTGTAATTGTTAATATAATTACATTGTAATTATTAATATAATTATATTGTCATTATTAATATAATATTTTAAATTAATTATTATTTATTGCTTTCTGATATTTAATAATCTAGCAAGGCCAAATTTTTTAAACTAAAACTTAAAATTTTTTAAATTTTGTATTTTTAATTCTTGTTTTTTTTAAATAAATGTTTATTTTTGTATTAATTACAGTAAAGTCTCTAATTTTGACCGGATGGGGCGATAACCACAGCATGGGACTGCCAATCACCATGTACTTGCGCGAACGCAGTTGCGCACAATGTCTGCACTATGCGCTACAGTGTAAGAGTACATGTTCTTGTCAACTCGATCATTTGGAATATTTTTGTTATTTTTAATGACACAAAACAATACCAAAGGGAAAATTATTCGTTTCGAAGGGGCAAATATTATGATATGCAGCATTTTTTTCGTATTTTATGAGATTTCAAGATCATCAACATTCTTTTAAATGGGATGGCATATTTTTATTAACATAGCAATGTAATTAATAAAAAAATATCTTATATGATTAAATTTGTTGTTTTATAAACTACATTATTGTACGTTAATGAAAATATGCCATATGATTAAAAAAAATAGTAATCTCTAAATAATAGGAATTACAGGAAACATCCTGTTGTGCACAAAAGTGACTATCCACACAACGCATGTCTAAAAGAATTCTAAAATATGTCATAAGAATATTGCTCGCAGATACACGCTTTGAGGCGGGTGGCGCGAGCCGAACTTTCGATGGCTCAGGAAGGGTCAACGTCCGTAGGGACGGTAGGACGCCTTCCGTGAGCTGTCCGATCGTCGGTTTTCTTTTAAGCCAGGGAATTTAATCCCTTTAACTTAGAATCGGACCTCGTGCGATTTCGAGAGGTGGAAAGGATTTGAGAGCGAGGTCTTATTTAAAATAAAGAAACATAGAATTTAATCTTACAAATAATTTAAACATTTATTATAAATAAAATAATACTTGTTACTGACATTGAGTAGAGAATCAGGTATTGAGGTAAAGCGGAGTGTATGTTATTTGTGTGTGTGAGTGTTTAGTTATCGCGGGTGTTACATTAGTGCGGGGGTGATTGGGCAGGATTCTTGAAGGGGAAACCTATTTAATGGACATCCTGCCCGCTATTATTACAGTCGAAATCAGATGTAGGATTACATAAAATTAACTAAGTGTGGTGTATGTGTGTAAATTAATTAAGTTAAAACATATAAGAATTAAAATAAATAAATTTTATACTACAACCGTTAGTCTCTAAGGTTATCACCTCGGGATCGACCACTTCCTCGAGGGTGACTGTGGAACGGTGAAAAAGGGTTATGGGGAACAGGTAGGGGAACTCTTGTTGCGGGAAATAAACGGGAATGAAAGTTTCGTGGGGGTCGGATGTTTCAATGAGGGAACGGAGTCCGACCAGGTCGAACTCGTAGGGACCGAGGGTAAAACAATCAGGAGGAAGAGGACCGGTGCATTGGCGGAAATAGACTGAGGGATTCAGAAAGAAATGGTGGGAAGGGAGCTCTCGAATGGGTTCCTCGGAAACCGCGGAATATGAGGGGGACAGAGTTCTCGGAGACTCCACGTCCTCGCCCAGACGATCCTGGCTCCGCGGGGGAGGGAAATGCGGTACCTCTTCGATAAATTCCACTGTCGAGGTATCCGAGACCGCTTGGAAGGAAAGCTCTGCGCGAGCAATCGGGGAATACGATCGTTCGTATTTGGGACTTAGGCGGAAGGAAGGTTCGGGGGAGGGGGAATCGGGAAGTTCCCCGGGGCAAACCGGGGAATACGAAGGTTCGAGCAGGGGGGAAGAATTAGGAGTATCGGGGAGCACGCGATAACTAAGGGGGCGATTGGCGCGGCGGCGAAGGCGCTTCCTCCGGGAGACCTGGTAGAGGCGGCGGGGTGGCGAGCCGCGGAGGATCGGCGTTCTCCCGTTTATGTCGGAGGAACTCTAATATTATTTTCTTAAGTTATTTCCTTCGCGCCTGCTTGTTCCGACGATTCCGCCCGTGTCTCGCGGCGTTTTGGGACTTCGCAAGGGTTTCAGCGGGACCACGCGAATTCACTATAAGTTGGTGGGGTTAATTACCATAGTACGTTAATCGCGGAGAAGTCGACTCGGGTTTGAAGAATTTAAATTAAGGGGACTAGGCAGTCAGATTTGGTAAAAATTTAACCTTTTTTGGGAATTAATTACAAGGAAATGAATACAAATTGTGACTAGTACTTTTAGGTAATGTTTACTAGTACCAAAAGCAGTAAAGAAAAAAATTTTTTTAAATAATATATATATAATGTATATATATATATATGACGGCGCTACAGTCTTCTGATACATAGGCGGTTTTTCTGGTGCCGTTGTGGTTTTGCAGTGATCCTGGCCATAAAAAATTGAATTGTACATGTTTTCTGGAAAATTTGGCACTCTATATAGGACCCCATTCTGCACTGAACCTATTTAAAAAAGAAAAAAATCAAAATTAAAGAAATGGCAGCTGCAAATGTAAAAAAACGTGATTTTTTATTGAAAAGAAGGAGCTATTTTATTTTATTTCTTTTTTGTCAAAACAGAAGTTTTTACAGACTTAAGGTCGATGCAGACACAGCCGTGCCGTATCCGTACCGTGCACGAAACAGAAACATCAGACAAGGATACCTATTGTCTCCATCCTTGTCTAATGTTGTCTCTATCCTTGTCTAATGTTAACGATACGGATACGGTACGGGTACGGCACGGCTGTGTCTGAATCGACCCTTATGCGTAGGTTCAGGCCTTAACTAGACATGTTTTACATATGCTCAATTTTTTTTAAATCGATTTGAACCTCCGTTTTTTTGCAATTACTGCAAAACAAAGAGAAAAAAATGTTTCGAGAAAAACGCGTTAAGTTTCGTTCGCCGCGCACGCTAGCGCTCGACCTTTTTGGCTGTCAAATCCTTAATCTTGCGAATTTTAACATAAACTAAACGGCATTTTACTCGGGAAAGATAGTACTTTCGAAACATGCAATTAAAAAAAATCGATTTTCTGACTGCCTAGTCCCCTTAAAGGGAGAGGGTCTGCTGACCTTGCTAACAGTAGTAAAAAAGGAGATTATTCCGACTCCGCCGATAATTCAGCTAATTCGGAAGTAATAGGAAGAAGGTTATTCCGACTCCGCCGATAATTCAGTTAATTCAGAAGTAATAGGGGGAGAAGATTACTCCGAGTCCGCCGATA
>NW_020225567.1:0-2787 GCF_003070985.1 Temnothorax curvispinosus
TAACTTACCGTACTATGAGAAGTTTTCTGTACAGAGAACAAGTACGTCACAGACCGGAGATACCACAGACTATTGTCCGTCTTGAAGTAGCATTGATGAATTATCAGCCCGCCGAACACATTTATAAAGGCACAGTACTATCGGATAATGGCTATAGAGCAGTGCTATTTACAACTGATACCCTATTAAACGCGCTAGCAACATCCACAGAAATATTCATGGACGGTACATTTTCGGTAAGCAACATTCAAGATTTAAATGAAAGCTACAAGAACAAAGATTGTGAGCAAAAAAGTTTCAAAATATATACCTATCCTTATATTAATAATAGTTAATCCTAAATATCTATCCTTAATATCCTTATAAACATTACTTGAAGAAATTTATCCTTTTGAACAGGTCGTTCCCAGAGTGCCATCCTTCGCGCAATTATATACCATTCATATTCGATATATGGACACGGTATGTTGTGCGTGCGGGCGTGTGTATGTGTGTGTGTGTGCGTGTGCGTGCGCGTGCGTGCGTGCATGTGTGTTAGATTAATTTAATAGCTTTTGATCTTATAAATGTTGATTAGACGTTTTTATGCTATATGTATTTTTTTCCTTTTATCCACTAGGGTATACCGGTCCTTTTTATATTGTGTCAGAAGCGCACCGTCGATGTGTATAATGCGATTTGGCGAAGGGTAAAGGAACTGCGTCCGGATGCACTGCAAGGAGTGCAGTCAGTTATGAGTGATTACGAACGTGCGGCAATGACAGTTGCAAGAGAGACTTTTCCAGAAGCACGTATAACTGGTTGTTGGTTTCATTTTAATCAGGTACGTATGCAAACGACAAAAACGAATATTTTTGTAATTTTTATAAATCTTTTTTTTGTTACGTATAACTCATCTGCTTATTTTAAGTATGATTTAATATTATATTTAATATTATATTTTATGCAGGCCGTATTAAGACGTTGGAAAGCATTGGGTCTAATGGTAGCCCCTAGAAAGGTTCTTGGTTTTACCATGGCCTTGCCATTGGCACCGGTCAATGCATTTGAGGAAGGATTGCGAATAATACAAGAAGAGGCTGATCTGATATCGACAGAGTATCCTGCTGTATTGCAGTTTACTGTTTATTTAAGGCGTGTTTGGCTTCCGTTGAAAGAAAAAGTTTCCGTTTTTGGTACGCCTATACGGACAAACAACTTCGTGGAAAGTTTCCATTACGTACTTTTTCATAGATTTGGTGGAATACATCCTAATATTTGGCATTTTGTTCGTATGTACTGCTTACTATCGCAACAACTTGTAAATGTTCTGCACATTGTATAAAAGTGTTCCTGCAATATAATCTTTTCACTTTTTACAGATGATTTAGGCGAATTGCTTCTCGATCAAGAGATAAATATTGGGAGATTAGCGGAGGGACGTAGCGTAAAGAGAGTACGCGTCCGACATAATGTACGGCGCGACAAGCGTATTGCGGAAGCACAAGCCTCTTTGAGCTCAGGAAGGTAATTAATATCTACTTTAAAGACAATTTTATGATAGAGATATATATTACGAGTATGTATAATTTTTAGTATTTTTTTGCAATATTTGAGCTTTTTTTAAAAAAATATAAATTACAATTTAATTATCGAAATAACTGCCGTTATTTGCAATAATTTTCTTCCAACTTTCGGGAAACTGGTAGATTCCGACGCGATATAAGTGTATGCGTTTGAAGGCAATGAAGTTATTGATGAATATTTGGATGTCAAGACATATCTTGGAACTATTGTCCAGCCGACGAATGTTGCATCGACGTGAACAGATGGTAATCGAAAGGGACCAAGTTTGGTGAATAAGCCACGTGAGATAGGACGTCCCAGCTCAAGTTTGAAATGGCCCTCTGAGTCGGAGCAAGCAACGTGTGGCCGAACGTTGTCATGCACCAGACTTGGCCCCTTTCGATTACCACCTGTTCAGGTCGATGTAACATTCGTTGGCTGGACAACACTTCCAAGATATGTTCGACATTCAAAAATTCATTAATGACTTTATTGCCTTCAAACCGAGAAACTTCTATCGCGACAGAATCCGTCAGTTTCCCAGTGTGTGCGTGTGCGTGCGTGCGTGTGCGTTTGCGTTTGCGTGTGCGTGCGTGTGAGTGTGCGTGCGTGTGCGTGTGCGTGTGCGTGCGTGTGCGTATGCGTATGCGTGTGCGTGTGCGTGTGTTTATATTTTTACTTTTAGAATTGTGCTATATTATTTTTTTTATAGTACGTGTAGTAATATATTACATTACCGTAACTTTTTTATATGTTTATATTTTTTATTACTGCAGGCTTTTGCTGAGAGAATTTCTGCAAACACTTAGCAACGTATCGCAAATGCCCGAGGAGAGCTTTGGTTTGTCTTAAAATTTATGCTATATACCTAATATGTGTTTCGTAACATATATTTTGTAGAAAAGGGAAAAGAAATATATTTTTATTGCAGATTTGCAAGCTCCAGACAGTCTAGACGACACCCTAGGATATCAAGAAACAATAGACAGCAATCTGTTAGACACGCATACAGGTATATAATATTTTAAAATTACCATTTTTACCTATCAATCTTCCTTCTAAAGTGCAGTTTACACTTTCGTTCTATTTCTGACGTGTTATAAAGGCAATTATGTTCCATCGTTGTTTTAACATTAAAAAAATATTTTTGCAAAGCCCTGCATGTGCGTGTAATCTAATTTAATTTTATTTATTTCTTATTGAGTTCTTTCTTTCTTATTAATGTGTATATCATCTAATGTC
>NW_020225568.1:0-17541 GCF_003070985.1 Temnothorax curvispinosus
CTTATCACTACCAAGTCACAAGATATTCTTCACCGTAGAGTTTTATGGTTTCTTAGTATAATTAAGACTTCATATTCACACAGAAAGAATTAAGTGTGAATAGAAGATTTATATACTCGAAGAAAACTTTGCTTGAATATTTACATGGTTCAATAAAAAAAAAGAGTTGAAATAAAAAAGTTGAGATTCTTATAAGATTATAGATCGTTACGTATATACGAGTATATAAGTTTTGATTTGACATTTCTGTTTTTTTCCTGCGCATTTAACGTTTTCCGTTTACGGATTGTCGTTCGGCAGCCAGAGCGACAGCACGATTAGAGAACCTCCGGCAGAGAAGCAGAACTCATACATTCCGCGAAACTTGCTAAAAATGACGCGGGTAACGCAAAATCCGATATCTGCTTTCCTATTTACAAAGATAGAAGCATTAATTCGCCCCTTGCGAGCGGTATTAAGGGGTAACGAGCAGCCTGCGCCGGGGAACCATAAGGGGTTGAAGGGGACGGAGGGAGAGATCGAGAGCAAAAGAGAGAGATAGAGGGATAGAGAGTGAGAGAAGGAGAGGGGTAAATTTTCAAACGGGCAACGGGGCCGGGGGGGGATGTTTAGGGTGCTACCCTGACGAACCTGGGCGCGGCATTGGTGCACGCTGCGCGCGGGGTGCACACTCTTGCAGCTCGCAAATACTGGTCGTGGCGCGGCGCGGCGGCCCGAGGGGAGGAGCGGAAGGATACGACGAGGGTGGATGTCAGGGGGATAGGGAGAGAGGTCGGGGGGGTACCGAGGGGGGTAGACGTATCAGATCGATACTCGGCGAAAAGCGCGGGCCGAGCGGAGACGGCGCGCGGCTGTGTGTATCTACGGTTGGTCCATCGCGAGATCCGGATGTTACGACTACGCACAATCTAACGCGGTGGAATATTCGAATCGATGCCGGCTGATATTCTCGCGTCTCCGTGCACGCGCGGAGACGAGAAAAGGGGGGTCTCGGGGCTTTCGTTCCAGCTGCCGCTGTACCGCGCAGCTCAAAATGACACGCGTATATTATTATATGAATCCCAGATAGCACCATGTCCAAAATCGGGACGTAAGACGTCTTTTAGCCATCCTCTTTTTTTTCGTAAGAAGTCTAAAAGATGTCCCGTTTATGGACATGCGGTGCTGTCTGGGATGACTTTACGCGACGAAACTTTATTAAAATCCGCAAGTAGTTCGTTTAGCTCGACTATTATCTCTTTTCCAAGCAGAGATCCCTCTTGCATTCGCTCATTCCAGCGGCGTTTCCGCCGTTAGAGCTCGTCGATTGTCCGTTATTAGTTTTTAATGAGAGATAATCATGGAAAGACACGCTGAGGATGGGAGGAAAAAAAGAGAGCCGCGGACGAGAGCGCGGGGGAGGGAGGAGCGAGAGGGGGCTCTACTACGGAGCTCCGTGCATATAGTAAGCCAACTGTAGTACTATGAGTTAGTCACACCCACAAGCCGGTTGTGGGTTCAAGATCCTCGTACGCTCGTTCTCTCTCTCTTTCTTCCACCAATATACGCACACGTGTAAAAGCATGCGCGTGTAATTGTATACGCTGGCGTATACGCGAGACGTTCCCGCGTACGTATGGAATCTATCGTCTTCGCCCCGGCGCAGTGAGACACTAAACCGCCGATCCTTGGTACTCCTCTCGCTACATTCGCAACTCACGACGTTGATAAATACCTGAGATAACGTGGGAATTTTCGAAGCGTACGGTCGAACGTAATTGCGAAGACTATATACGATCAAAGACGCGTATCCGCACAGCGAGATCTTTATAGATTAATAATTTACAATACGTTTCTATTTTTTTTTATTTTTTACATTTTAAATTAAAACGATTGACACACAAAGAGAGTCCGTCGAGGATGATTTATGGATTTAGAGACACCGACGAAGGTTGATCCCTGGACCGCCTCGATCGCCGGATAAGCGCGGTATTTCAAGGAACAGATCTGCTTTTATTCGGCGAGGAACTCTCTCGGGAACTCTCACGTGCTTGCTCGCGCGAGCTATTATTCCGCCGACAGAGCGGCTCGCTATGCTGTAGACATCAGTGTAGGGTACCCTTACGAGGAATTCTGTGAAAATGATCGATCTACGAGTTGCGTGCTGATCCAAATACGCTCCTCATACGGAATTGTCATTAAAACACGCGTATTGAGACACGGATAAGTCCCATGCTGGGAGGATGAAAGCGATTAAAACATTACGTGCCTGGTTAATATGTAATATAGTTAATGCAAACAAAAATGTAAACAAAAAAATATATATAAATTCTACTAGACAATATTGTATTATAGCTAGGGGACTAGACTCTTTATGGAGCTATAAAAGTACAATTTCGCTTAAGCGATAGAGTGACTTCACGCGGGGCTTCGTTATGACGATGTCGCTTTTACGAAGATGAAACTTTTTCGGGAGGATAATTGGCGGCGGATTGCAGCTTAGCCATATTATTTGGCACGTTCCGGACGATGGTCTTCTAAAGATACCATCCATTTCTTTTCCTTGCAGTCAAGTGAATGGAATTGGATACCGTAAATGCGTACAATACCGTCGGGATGGAGCAGGGATTGTCTGGGGATCCATGGGACTGCCTGTTTGGCAGCGACAGCATCTCCGACGCCTTCCAACAGGGTCGTCCAGAGATGTTTCATATGGGCATACGGCGTTGCGACAACACGAGCCAAATCAGCTGGTTTGGTCCAGGCCTCGGTTTCGATTTCGACGACGTCTTGACGGAGGCCGACGACGATCCGATCTGCTTCAATGACAAAAGCTCGAACAGGTAAGACGAACCCTTTGGAATTTTTTACCTGCAATGATCAAAGAAAAATGTTATTAGTGCCAACAAAAGTTGTCTAACTAAAACTTACTGAAGGAGAGAGAGAGAGAGAAAATACGTTAATATTTTGAAATATTTTACTGAGTCTCGAAGTCGTAAAAGTTAAATTGAAGAAAACCTCATTTACTTAATAAATTTTATAGAAAGTTTAATATTGTTTGTGTTTTATAGCAATCTGGAGGAATTGAATCTGGACAGCGACAGTGAATTGGCTTTGACGCTGGATCCGAATTTGATACTACCGCATAACATGTCTATCTGCCCCGCGACGAACAGCGACGCGGCGATGATGGAGACTGCGAGTGTTGAGGAAAACGCCGAAAATGAGGGAGAAGAGACGGAGAATGAAAGTGAGGTCGAACGAACCGAAAATGATGAAGAAAATGAAAGCGAAGACGAAGAGGAGATCGAGAATGAGGAGAACGAACACAGCGAGACGGAGTACGAGACGGTGGAAGAGGAAACGGAGGAGGAAGAAGAGGAGGAAGACGAGGAGACGGAGGACGACGAGCCGGATACGACTCTTCAACAGCCGCTCACACCCTTGAGCGTGGAGGCGCCGACATCGATGTCATCGTCGTCGGTCAGCATCGGCGCCAGGACGTTAACCGCTTCCACCATCGCTTCCTCGCCGACGATCCAACTGACGAGGTTGCATCACCCCAAGATAAGCACCATATCTGGCACAGTCAAGGTCCAGGACATCAAGCTGCTCGCAGCTAACTCGGGGAATCAGGTTGCGTTGCAACAGATCCGCAAACAGATGTCCTATAACAACAATGTGCACGACGTTAGTACGGGTGCGACGACGACGCTGATGATACAGGCGGCAAAACGCGAGAAGGACTTAACGACGGGGAACCGCGACAATTCTTATCCGAAACCCGCGTACTCGTACTCGTGTCTCATCGCGATGGCACTGAAGAACAGCCGAACGGGATCGCTGCCGGTCTCCGAAATCTATAACTTCATGTGGTAAGTGTTTTTAAAATTGTTACCGCAGAAAACACATCGCAACTTAGATATTTAACATTTGCAAGTTGCTAGACAATTGTGTTAAATCGGTATGTAAATAATTTACGGGAGTGATATAAGAAACAAGAGAGTTTCGCTCTTATTCAATTTTTCAAATGTGAGCTCCAAGTTATGTATTGTTTTAATAAGTTTCTTCTTCTCTGGATGCAAATTACTATTTTTATCGTTCCATAAGATCTAATTGCAACTTTCTTAAAGATATCGCCTCAGAAAAGAACGTATTTTACGAATAAAATAGTTTTGAATAAAATAACATCCGTAATAACTGCAATTCTTTGAATAGCTTCTTAAAATAAATTACTTTTCTCGAATGTTTTTTCTTGAGCTTTTACAAGCTGAAACGTTCGCTGCATTTTTTGCATTAGTACATTATTCATTATAATTGCCAACGAACGTGAGATATTGCCATAAGAAATGATGTTTTTGGGACGAACAGCAAGGAACTTTTTACTTGATGAATAACGTGTCGCCCGTTTGCTTATTTTCGGCTATTTGGCCGGAAGGATAAAGGGTCTGGCAAAGCCCCCCTGCCCCGCGCTTAGGTACACGAGGGGCAAAAGTATTGTCTTTTCCCTCTTTATTCTCGGGTTTTACGGGTCGGAAAGGGAGCTGAGCGAGAAGCTGCCATTTTGTATGGGGCCCCTTGGAACAACCGGGGGCACGCCGGGGTACAGTCCCCCCTAGAAATCGACGCCGGGCCCCGCTCTTCTCGTTTACCACCTGCCTTCATTTCTCGCCGTTGCAACTCACGGCCATGATCGTAAAATAACTGCTCGTCCTTTGCAGTCGTGTTTCATTAGAGTTTCTTCTGCGCCAAACGAGGATGTTAAGACACGTTTAACTTTACGGATTGTCTTGTGTGAAATATTTTTTAAAGTAACAAAAAAAAGCAATTTTTCTTGAAGAAATAAAATTCGCTAAAATTTGACCTGAATAGTATTAGAATTCTGATTGAATTAAACTCGATCGATCTTATCCATTTTATAAATTTAATTATTATTTGCCACATAATTCACTGATATATGACCTAATATACTTAATTCTCTGATTTATTTCTAACGCTAATGAAAAATTCCGATTCGCTTCAAATTTTCATGTCCCATTTTCCCGTTTTTGTTCACGCAGTCGGCACTTTCCCTACTTTACGACCGCGCCGACTGGCTGGAAGAACTCCGTGAGGCACAATCTGTCGCTGAATAAGTGCTTTGAGAAAATAGAGAAGCCGCCCGGCAATGGTAGCCAGCGAAAGGGTTGCCTCTGGGCCATCCATCCGTCGAAGGTGGCCAAGATGGACGAGGAGGTGCGGAAATGGTCGAGGAAGGATCCGACCGCGATCAAGCGGGCAATGGTGAATCCCGACCAGCTAGAGCTCCTCGAGCGGGGCGAGATGAAATACGAGGGGGACAGGCACGAGGAGACGTACGAGGATGCGGAGAGCTACGCCGATTCCGAGACGGGTGGATCCGCGGTGGACGAGCCCATCAACGACGACGAGAACGTCACGTACGACGAGACCAAGCAAGTCGATATCGTCGACGATGAGATCGTCGTGGAGCAGCTCTACGAGGATCTCGATCTCGATACCACCGAGCTGCTTGATACGCGACTAAACGACTTCCCGAGGCAGGAGCGGCCGTTGGTGTACGAGTTCGTCTCGTGCGCGAAACGCCAGAAAACGCTCTCGGGCTCGCCGTTACAGAACGATTACGTTTATCAGCAGGTCAACGCGGCGTCGCCCCGGAAGAAAGCGCATCTTGTCGCGCTACGGGCCGGAGGAACCACGCCGGGTGCCGGATCGCTTCTCGAGCCGGAGTAAACTTATTGGGACAATTTATACGATCTCCTATTTAAATATATATACACGCGGCCAAGTACACATCCCTCCCCTTTTTTTATTGCTCGACAACACTGTAAATAATTGCGTCACGTAACTTTTTTTATAGCCTGAGATTTTGTAAATAATTGTGTTTTATACGACGATGTACCTTTTTTATACAACGCGCTTGTATATATAACTGTAATTTTAAAGTGTACAAAAATATCTGTACATATACAATGTACAAAGGCTATTTTTTTTTTCTTAGAAACCGTAATGTGGGACCAGCCCGTAGGCGTGCGCATAGAAAAGTTTTCAAATATAAGCGGTCATTTCATGTTACACACATTTACGAGAAAAAGAGCCATGATTGAGAAAAAAATTCCGAACCGATTGGATAGGGGACGGCTGTTACACATTACTGAATTACTCTTACGCTCGCCTAACGCATGTCTAACGGCGCCACTACACAATTTTGTAATAAACATTTTTTAACGCTCGTTAATTACTCGATTTATTTTATTTGCAACTCGCGAAAATACCGGATGCGTAGAAATAATAATGCGCCAGCTTCCACGTACCGTCCGCGAATAGGAAATAAATTAACGAACACGAAGCTCACGAATCGTCACTGCCAAGAATGGTCAAAGATAAAAAAATACGAACGTAGCGGATAACGCGTAGATTACAGTAAAGATATACGACACGCGATCTCATACCGATCTTACAAGTTTACGAGGACTGCAACTCATTTAGTGCTATTCCTTCATGCGTGATTATTATGTGAAGTTTTTTTTTTGAGAATGTCTTTTTTATGAAGTCGTCGTATTTAGCCCTTCACCGTTATGATTTTTATGTATTATACATGCCGATGCATGTCGATCGACTGATATTGCTATAATCAACAATAGGAAATCTCTAATTTATTCTAATTTTAATTGGATCGTCAATTTAATGGTATTGTCAATTTTTTTACGCGAACAATTGCGTGATAACTTCCACGGCAGAAAGTTTAAAGGTGCCATTTCACGTTAACGCTCATTTTTAGCGAGCAAAAATCTTCAAATATAAAATATATTTTATTTATATATAATACATAAATTTACTTATATAATATAAATAAGTAAAAAATATTTCTAGGGTCACGTGGTTTCGCTTTCACGCTAGCGTCAAGAAATAAAGTTGAATTTATTCAACATCCACCGTTGACGCTGAATCGTCGTTGATCGTCTCAGTACAATAAAAAATAGACTTCGAAATACGTAAAATATTAATTATTTTCAAATAATATCTTCAAGTAATAATATTTTACGAATATATATATATATATATATATATATATATCTATATATAAAATATTATTCCTCAAGATTTTTGCTCACTGAAGATGAGTGTTGAACCGAGAGAGATCGAGCGTCAACGTGAAAAGGCACCTTAACTGCTGCAGAGCATGAATGAAGTTTTGTTAACAAAACTTCGTGTTTTTTTTCTACATTTGTAAATCTTAAAAATTTCCAGTAGATTCAAAGGATGAATTTATCCTAGATTTCAAGAATTTTATCGTCGAGCTTTCATCCGGCACGGCGTACTTGTACATTATATTTATATATCGTTCGCTGCGTTCGAACGCAATTTCATTCCACGCGAGCAAGACCAAGCTCTAACGCTTACAAGGCATTTAGATAATCGATAAACAAATAGGCGATTGTGAATGTGAGAGAGAGAGAGAGAGAGCGAGAGAGTGATAGCGTATAAGGTAGCGATTAAATTAAAGTAGCGTAGTTTTTGTACCTGTTTGTAATATTTCTATATACCGTTAATGAGTGTGTAAAATATTCGTGTGTAAAATGGCACGAAATTAAAAATGATGTATATGTGCAATGACTGCAATTTTGTAATAAACTACTGATACGCTGTACTTCGCGCCTCGTGTTCGCTGTCGCGTTTCGATCGCGCGCCAATTAACGTCACCCGGTGATCATCGATAAGCCCCACCTTTTTCATCATTTTCTTCTTTTTCTTTTTAATAACGTTTACACGCGTGCAATTGATTCGCGCGATTCGGTAGCGTTAAATATTCCGTGTATCGTTCCCGCTCGACGTTAATGTCACGATTACGGACGGGCCCTCGGAACATCCACCCCACTTACGTAATCCAGCGTGAAAAGAAGAAAAAAAAGAAAAAGGGGGATGGAGAGAGAGAGAGAGAGAGACCGAGGGCTGACAGCCGCATCTGCGTGCACGCGTTTATCGATACGCAACCGTCGTATGCGGACGCGTGTCGTCCGCATGTCCGATTACATACGATCGGCGATAACCAGTTTACGCGCGCACACGCCGCCGCGCCGACGGACGGAGCTCTGTCTATTGAAACGGGCGGCGTACGATTCATATTCGGTTCGCTTCGCGGAGCAAAAGGGAGAGCGAGAGAAAGAGAGGGAGAGGGGGGGAGGGGGAGCGAGAGCGAGAGGGTCTTCCGCCAATGAAACCGGTTTCTCGGTCGAGCCCTGATCACAAAGAACTCGGCCGCGCTCACGCGAGATCGCCGCCGTGCCGGGGCCCTCGATCGCGGCCCCGACTTCGGAGTCCCCGTCGCCCCGGCAATTCTCACCGAGACGATTATTTTCTTCAACGTTATCGTCTCTCGTACCCGGGGGGGGGGGGGGGATCCGTATCGCGGACCCGCTCGTGGTAATTCGTGCTAAATCGTAAATCGGGAAATAAACAAAAGGGAGGGGAAGGCTTGAGGTGTACATCTCTTCCACGAAAGAGCGATTTGTGTGCGAGTCGACCAGTTCCGTTCGGTCGCTCGCACAAAGACGATTCTTCGCGCATACATTCCGAATGCACGGCCGTGCGCGCCCTGCCCCTTTTGCCCTCCTTCTCCCTCGCCGCCACCGCGCGGTATTTATCAGCCGCATCGCCGCGGACGTTTCGTCAGGTGTTTCGAGCACCGGCGAAGCGCGTCCAGGACCGGTTTACGGCCGCGAGGAGCCCCGGGCTGATTATAGTGGCGCCCTTATCAGAAAGGCAAGAAGTAAAATCTTTGACGATTCGCGTTTCCCGAGAATTTTGAAAACTTTGTAAGGATGAGAAATCTTTCGATCGATAAAGAGACTCGGGGACGGTCTCGCGATCTCAATGCGCGTTGAAAGAAAAAAGGATTAAAAAAAAAGAAAATTACGAATCTCGAAGTAGGTTTCTTTGTTTTCAAAAAGCGAGCGAAGAGTTTTTTTATTAGCACCCCTCAACGAAGGTTCTACTTCTACGGCCCTGATCGATACGGCCGATTTCCGCTGATTATCCGTGGACGCGGGACGCTTCGAAAACTCCCACGCTATTTCGCGCCCTTATCGTGTTAGGAGCGCATTGAGCACCGCCGATTAGAACGCGGCAAGCAAGGCCGATAGATACTGTACGTACGCGTGACCTCGTGCCAATGCGTACACAGTCGCACGCGTCCACGCGTTCAAAGAGAGGAAACGAGAGAATAGTATTGAGAGAGAGAGAGAGGGAGGGGGAGAGAGAGAGAAAGAATCTCGAACCCACAACTGGCTTGTGGGTGTGACTGACTCATAGTATTATACTACAGTCGATTTACACACGTTTCGTAGTACGCAGCTTCTCCCTCTTCTTCCTTTCTACTTTCCTATGGAACTTCTTTTCCCTTCTCTTTGTTTCTCTCTCTCTCTCTCTCTTTCTCGTTTTCTCTTTCTTTCTGCTTCTTCGTCTGCGTTTAATCCTTTCTCTTTATCGCGCGGTTTCCAGTCGGGAAACAAGCTAGACCTCGGTCCTCCATGCGCTGTACCGTAAATTCTGCAAATCCGATTTCCAGCCGCCTATTAGAAACTGACTTCCTTGAATTGTTAAAAAATAAATAATCTAACGTTGGTTTCCCGTAACGTCGTCGGTTCTCTCCCGACCCTCCCGCCCGGCTGCGTGTCGCTTTCACGACACGCCATGTGTACACCGAGTCGACAGTCGAGCGATGGCCTGGCATATTACGTATATGTCGACTTATCAGCCGCATCACCGAGGGAAGAAAGAGCGAGTAACTTGAACCTGCATCGTTACCGCGCTCATGGCATCCACGCTGCGCTCGTGCAAGCTACTATATAGTATATATAATCACCTCTGCCAAGCGACATTAAATAAGAATAAAGCAAAAAGATGATCATCTAATCTAATTTTTCTTTTCTATTTTTTCTCCCCATTGGACACGAGTCCAATTTATTCCATATTTAGAAAGCATTTACTTTTTCAATTGACGTAATACGAGTGAAAGCGCATCTTGCGTATTATTTTCGTGTTTTCTTTCCCCAGCCCGATTATCTATTATTTATAGAGCTCCGGCTACGCGTAGTAGAATTCACGTTGAGCGATTCTCTCAAACGCCGGCCCACCCCGACGCAATCGGGAGATAAGTTAATCTCCACTGAATGGGAATTCTTGCGGAGTGAGAAGAAAAGAGAGAAATAGAAGCGGCCCCCAAGAAAAGAGAGTCGGGTCGCCTCTATACGTGGGCAAGAGGGAAAAGAGAAGGAAACGCATACTGGCGCATTATATGCGCTCGGCAGACATCGTAGGCGCGATTCCCTTTCTTCCCTCTCGACTCCTTCGTCCCCCTCTTTCCCCCCTCTGGTCCTACCGAGACTTCGTCTTCAAGTTTCCATCGCGCGCGAGAGAGCGTATATCTTTTAGACACAGAGCCCAACTTGAAAACTGACGAAAATAAAGCGAGGGGGGCTCCCCAAGGTTTTTACTTCGCTCCGCGGCCCCTGTCGCGGGTGAAGGACCAGACGGCCACACATATGCGCGTCTCTTAATGCCGCTCTTGATTATTCCCCCTCTTCACCCCCGTCTACGTTATTATGATCTCTCTCTCTCTCTCTCGCTCTCTCTCTACAGGGTGTCGCGAACGAGCCGCACGCGCGCAATCGCTCTTTCGTTCGTCAAAATTTTTTGGGAGGCGACTCTTCGAGATGACGAAATAAGCGCGGCGGCCCCCGCGCGCGACGGAGGTGAAATCGCTGGTTAGAATTCTTTCAATTTCGACGTCGACCTTCGTCAGGCCACTTCGTTGGGGTCTTTCTCTCCTTCTTTTGAGGTCACTGTGGCAAGAGCACGGCCCTGGCCGATCCACGGCGAGTCTCTCTCTACGGCGAAAACTTGACCGAGGAGGCATGACACAAAGGAACAGCCTTGAAGAAGAATGGCCGCTTACTCGTGTTAAATCGCACGGTATCGGATGGTCGGTTCCACTTCAGCGCGGCGTTTCCCTCGCGAAACGAACATCCAATAAACGCGCTTCATCTAGTATATAAATTATATTCTGCGAAAATTTATTTTGTACACTTATTTAAGAAATATCGAAATTGTTAAGATTATTATACAGTTGCACTAGTTTTGCGAACGTACTGTGCGTATTGTGTGTACAATAAATAATCGCTTGAATATTTATGCATTATGTCTGTGTATACGTTTCGTTAGCATGCTAGCTGCAGTCTTCCTCGTGCCAATGTAAATAGCGAAGGATAATTTACATGAATAAACTTTTTTAAATTACAATGTACGAAGTTCTGACTTTAGAAACCGTTTGTTCGATTACATTCTCTGTTATTTTGCTAATCTTTTGATAGCCGGCAAAGTCATCATGAACTTTTGCTTGCCTTTTTTTAAAGGTTTAAATATTTTCATGCTTTTAACATAAACAATTTTTGGATGTTATAGTGCCATTTGCTCTTATCTGATTATATAGATATATTATCCTAATATTTCGTCGATTTTTGAGAGTTAAAAATTTTGTCAACAATCAACAGCTCGCGCCAAAAATTATTATTGTCGGTAAAAGTGCGCGCTGACTTTACCGACCGTCCATAAAGTCACCGCGGATTTTACCGACCTTGGTAACTGCACCGATGACACGTGTTCAATCTAAATAATTGTTGACAAAATTTTCAATTCTCAAAGATGACAAAGGGGAATATAATCAGATAGGAGGTGGCACTAATTAATGTTTCAAAAACTGTTAATGTTAAAAACCCGAAAATTTAAACCTTTAAAAAGGCAAAGCATTCGTTTTTCGCGGCTGTACATACTTCTTGCACGTTTTCTCTTTTTCCTTTCAACGTTTAATTACATATATTTATTTCATTTGAAATGTACAAAAAAAATATAACATCTATAGCGTAGCTGCAAAACAATATAGATTTTTATTAGATTAGTTCATGATTAATTGATGCTGTCACATTTTGATTGGTTAGGATTCTGGATACAGCTGCAGATTACTCCAATCGACTACGCGCGCACCCGGCACCTCAAAATACGTGTGTTTATGTAATTTTAACCTTTACATCTCAACATCTTATCTTTCGTTCCACGCCGCGAAGGCCGTGAAGTAGGGTCGTAAATCGCAGGGTGCTCGGCGATAGAAATTTGCTGAGAATATCTGGAGATATCTCGTTAACATATTAAAATGGAGACACTTTTGAATTTTTGGGAGAGACATATCCTCGAGACAATTTTATGCATGATATGGCTGTTAAGCTTTTGGTATTATTATTTGAACTTCCGCCAGGTAGGTCTACCTTTCCTAACCTGTAATCATATTTTTCCACTTTATCACGATAGAAGAATACTTAGAATGCTATGTCATTTCTAAAATTAGCAACATTTAATATATACTATTTTTATGTTCAGTCAAATCTCTATATATTTGCATATTTATTTTTATTTTGTTTGAATCATATTTTTTTCAATTTTTGCCTCTTTTAGGAAAGATTAAAAGATAAAGTGGCAACGTAAAAGAATGAATTGATGATAATTAAATTAACATTTTAGATTTATGTATATTATGAATGTGTGTGTTACAGAGAGCTCTGCTGAAACGTATGGTTGATGTACCAAAAGCGGTTGAGGATTTAATGACTAAAGATATATACGACAAGGCTCGTGCATACGCATTGCACAGAAATACCTTCAGTACTTTTCAGGATGTATATTCGAAGATCTATAGTACAGTGAGTGTCATAAAACGCTTCTGCGTATTCTATATGCCATCGATGAAAACGGAAGGCAATTTTTTTTAGGTATTCACGCAGATTTGCGTTATATAACAGTATTTTTACAGTTAACCCTGACGACTTTTGCCTATCACTATTTCTGGCAATGCAGCATTCAAATAGCCAAGTACTATGGTTTTAATCATGAGAACGAGATACTGATAAGTGCGATATGCATGGTTTTTATAAGCGTATTTTCGTACATAGCCAATCTGCCGATAGACATATATGACACTTTTGTTTTGGAGGAGAAACATGGCTTTAATAAACAAGTAAGATTCTCTATATAATATATTTTGCAATTATAGAGACCTTTTTTTTTATATACTTATATATTTAATTGTTGAATATAAGAGTTGATTAAAAGAATATTGCTGAGCCAGAGGTAATCTTTTTTTCGCCAGTAATAATTAACAAAGGAGATGGTTTAATTTGATCCAATTGGCCATTTGTCGATACAATGCACAACGTTTCGATCGTGGTTTGTGGTTCTTGTCAAGTGTAAACTAAGTTATAGATTTACAATGAGGCTGTTGTACGAAACATCCTCATTATAAATCTATAACTTAGTTTACACTTGATAAGAACCATGGTCGAAACGTCGTGTATTTGAATATTATATTAATAAATGACCAGTGTGTGTTGGGTCGAATTAAACGATGGATGGTTTACCATCTCCTTTAAGAATATCGCTAATTAACGAATGTCAATACTTATTTGCAGACAGCTATGTTTTTTATTAAGGACGAAATCAAAAGATTCCTTGTGGGTCAAATTATCTCTTTACCTCTTCTGTGTGGCATGATTTGGATTGTGCAAAATGGTGGCGATTATTTCTTCTGGTACTTGTGGCTGTTATCCGTAGTGGTCTCGTTATTCTTGATGATTCTGTATCCAGAAGTAATCGCGCCATTATTTGACAAATATTCACCATTACCTGACGGCGAATTGAAGCAAAAAATTGAAGAATTGGCAGCTTCCTTGAAATTTCCTTTGTACAAGCTGTTCGTGGTTGAAGGCTCCAAGAGATCGTCACATAGCAATGCCTATCTGTATGGTTTTTACAAATACAAAAGGATAGTTCTTTTTGATACACTCATCAAGGAATATTGTAAGAAAGACAGCAACGAAACCGATAAAGAGTGTGGTTGTGAAACAGATGAAATACTGGCGGTACTCGCGCACGAGTTGGGTCATTGGAAACATAATCATGCTGTGAAAGGATATCTGCTGTGCCAGGTATAACTTTAAAATTAATTCATATTTTATGTATTATGTCAAGGAGTTAATCTTACAGTATTGATAATAATATTTCATTATTTTCTAAGGAAAAATTGGCTCATTACAGAATCGCTTAATATATTTAATAAAATAATTTTAATATATTTAACAAAATAAAATATGTTATATATGACCTGAGCAATTCTTTACAGTTTTCTTTGTATTTTTAATAATAAGTATATATATTTTTCAGATAATAATTGTAGCCAATTTCGTCATGTTTGCCAAACTCTTGCGATACACACCAATGTATAGCGCCTTTGGCTTTGTGGACACTCAGCCCATCATGATTGGCCTATATATAGTATCAGCGTATATTTTAATGCCACTGAATACGGTAAGAAATTATTACATTTTTCTTTATGATTTTTATATTGTGTATTAAACAAGAGATTACGCAAATTCTTTTATTATTTTCAGGTGTTTAATTTTGTCAGCGTGGTGATTAGCCGAAGATATGAATTTCAAGCAGACAGATTTGCCACGAAATTAGGCCACGGCGAGCCTTTAAAGGCAGCTCTAGTAAAATTACAGAAGGACAATTTGAGCTTTCCCATATACGATAAATTGTACTCCTGTTGGAATCATTCACATCCGCCTATGCTTGAACGATTAGAAGCGATAGATAAAACTAATTAAGGAACGAGTTTTTCATTGTATGCGATTTTTATAACTTGTTTCTCGACATAAAAAATGAAGCCTGGAGCGGCACAGCGATACAGGCATTAGTTGTTGTTTGCGTTATTTTATACGTTTTTTTTTCTTTTAATTATTCCACTATCTAGTTGAGCGAACCTAAATACGAGTCCGAGACAATTATGCTTCCTGTTTATTGTCATAATGTCAATGTGATTCTGGTCTTATTATAATATCCATCTTTTTACAATCCACTCCAATTGAATAGGAACTTTTAATAGAGCTTTACTATCATACGATGTTTTTATATATAATATATACACATATATATTAATATACTCCAGCATTTAATATTTACATATGTAAACATTTTTCCAGTATCATTAATGTCGTGAAAAATGACCACAATATTTTGTATTTTCTTAATGTTTGTAGGGGTTTATCTTACATTTAAATATTTCGAGTATACTTCATTTTTCGAGGACATAGACTAGATTGTTATATTTGTACATATCCATCAGATCTTGCGCTTTACTATTCAATATATCGTTATTTATCATTCCTAGATGAAGATTCTAAATGCCATTAAGTAAAAGTTCAATTAACTTTAGGATACGATAAACAAAATGTAAGTTGATATTCCATTCAACATTGTTTTTACAATACTGGGAATCTGTAAAAATATATCACGTTTGTGAACAATCCACATATTTATTCTCGTGTTAATAGACATAGTTCTTTTTTATAACGACTGCTAAGATGCGTGAAAACGTACTTAAAAATTTTCATGATCCAATTATTCACAGTATGACAATGTCAAGGAAGATAATATACCTGTCTCTTCTAGTGAGCACTCTTACTATTCAATTATACATACAACTTATATATAAGTGTATCCAATATATTCCATTATATATGCACTTTACGTATAAGTTTCAATCTAATTATCTGTACGTTAACGACCGAGTGATAAAGGCTGCATTAATGTTATAAACATTTTTTCATTCTTCCATTTGGCCTTTAATGACTCAAGATAAAAATAGAGAATGATATGTATACGTGTGTATGTATGTGTGTGCATTCATTTTTGTATAATGTTAGTTATAATAACTTAAGATTCTTCTAAAATGCTTACTATAAATCGCGGTTATAGCTTGCTTGTAATGTACATGTATGTTTACTTGTGTAATGTGTGTATTATATTCAATATATTACATAAACTTCAGATTTTAACTTTATTATCTCATTCTGAAAATTATACACCGAAAAGTAATTTCACTAAGCTATTGACGATTCAACATTTTTTTGTAAAAGCGCTTTTTGACCAAAAACATTTATCTCATCTAATCATGACACAAATCCGCTTTGTTACTTTTGATGAGATTAAATGGTAAATTTGAAATTAATGACTAAAAGTTATCTGTGCTATGCTGTATCAACTTGTGAAGGAAGATTCACTGAAATTGAACTTGAATGTATTTCTAATATATTTTATCGTATGCCGTTTTGCTTGTGGTTGTGATCTGTAGGTATCCGTATATTTTACGATCTGGAGCAAATAGTCAAGTAATCGCCAACATAAAAAATTTGGAAGAGTTTGAAAAATACTTAGGCGTATGTGTTGATCTCTCTTATTTATTTTCTATGCAATTATCATTACAAAAGTTATCTAATCTATTAATACTTACCTATCATAGGTGCAGTTTCATATTGCCTGTATGTAACATTAAATCATACAGGATGATTCCGCACAAAAAGGTGGAATACATAAATGAATATTTAACATTATAATTTTACAACATTAGGGCTCTCTAAATCAAACTCTTATTAGAGAAAAGTTACAATTTATCAAAGAGTACTTTGTTTTTTGGTTTTCGTGATCACAAAAACAAAGTACCCTTTGAAATTTGAGTTACTCGGTGATTAATATCCTGTTTAAAATCCTTTTTCTATGAATACTATCGTATTCAATTAAATAATATTAAAATGAGTAATATTTCCTAGATACCTGAATATCAATAACGCTAATAGGATATTAAATATTAATAAAGTAAATATTGAAATTTTATATAATATATATGGCAAAACACAATCTTGCGATTATTTTATGATCAATCAATCCACTGACTTCATTGAATAAAAAATATAAAGAATCGTAACTAAATAAAATTTGTTTAAACTATTAATTCTCAAGTTATTAATCAATGCTTAATTATTTTATAATTATGTGCAAATTAGTTACTTAATAAATCAAATTAATTATATCAGAGCATAAAAATTGAAAGACATAGAAGATTAACTTGTTACGAAATATGATTTTATCAATGATGACAAAATTGAATTTTTGTTTATTAGTTTTGCAATTTATGGTATTCTGTACGTATATAAATTTAACAAATAATTTTCAAACATAGTTGAATAGTATGTACACAACTTTTTTGAAAACGTATTATATATAACATGCTCATAGTGCAATAGCAATACATTTAAGAAGTAATTTCATGTTTTCTTTGAAATAAAAAAGAAATTTAAAATATTTTATAAAATAATCTTATAAAATAAAATATTTTATATATAGAATATATTTAAAATGGTGCAAGTAAAAAAGGATGATTCCTCGTGCAAAAATAAGATAAAAATATAAGATAAAATCTTTTTATACATCTCGTTTCTGAGAAAAATAAGCTTGAAAATCGAGAAATTAATCTATATGTACAATATTACAGATATTGTTCAAAAACCAGTATGTATAATAATTCTTTATTATCTTAAAAAGATATAAGTAAGAATAAAGAGATCAACTAAATTGACAAACTAAAAAAAAAAAAAAAAA